>NW_016107940.1:340243-345486 GCF_001604975.1 Cebus imitator
TCTTGCCCTGTTGCCCAGCCTGGAGGGCAGTGGCGAGATCTTGGCTCACTGCAACCTCTACCTCCTGGGTTCAAGCAATTCTCTCGCCTCAGCCTCCAGAGTAGCTGGGATTACAGGCGTCCGCCACCATGCCTGGCTAATTTTTGTATTTTTAGTAGAGACAGGGTTTCACCATGTTGGCCAGGATGGTCTCAAACTCTTGATCTTGTGATCTGCCTGCCTTGGCCTTCCAAAGTACTGGGATTACAGGCATGTGCCACCATGCCTGGCTAAGTTTTTCTTTTAGGAACACTAACACCATATTGTCTTGATTACTGTAGCCTTGAAATTAGAATTAGAAATTCTTCAACTTGATGGGCATGGAGGTTTGCCCCCAAAAATCTCAACAGATTACCCAACAGATGAGTATTGAATGAAAGCTAGCACACGAGCACCAGGACAACTTCTGTTTTCTTAACTTTTCTATATTGAAAGTCTTCTGCCTTTAAAAAATTGGCATGAAGTCGGGATTGATGGTCAGTACCTGTAACCCCAGCTACTAGGGAGACTGAGGTGGGAGGATCACTTGAGCACAGGAGTTCAAGCCCAGCCTGAGCAACACAGTGAGACCTTGTCCCAAAACCTAAACAATTTTTTTATTAATAAATAAAAATGAAATATAGGCCAGGTACAGTGGCTCATGCCTGTAATCCCAGCACGTTGGGAGGCCGAGGTGGGAGGATTACCTAAGGTCAGGAGTTTGAGACCAGCCTGGCCAACATGGTGAAACCCCATCTCTACTAAAAATACAAAAATTTGTATGTATAACCTAGATACAGATATGTGCACAAATCGTAAGTATCCCATTCAATGACTTTCTACAAAGAGAATACACCCACGAAATAATCACTGCACCAAGGATGGTGGTGGGTACCTGCAATCATAGCTACTTGGGAGGCCAAGGCAGAAGAATTGCTTGAACCCAGGAGGTGAAGTTGCAGTGAGCGAGATCATGCCACTGCGCTCCAGTCTCAAGAGTGAGACTCCATCTCAAAAAAAAAAAACCAATACAAATAAATAAAAATGTTAAAATGGGATGAATTCAAAGATGCTTACTAGTAATCTAAACACAGTAGCAAGGCCCCACATAAAATCTGACCTGTTTCATTTCTGACAAAGGATCCTCAGCCCCCAGGAGTATAGGCACAATCCAACAGTGCTAAGGGAGGAAGATGAAAAACAAAGAGCTGATGACAGGGGTTTCCTGCTCTTCAGGATGAAATAAAGCCATCTGCGATACTGTGAAACATATATTTGGTTTTTATCCAGGCTTCCTGGCCTGAACTCCTAAAGTCTTTAGAATCTCCGCAGTGGTGTCCTTCATGTGTTAAAGAGGTGAGTGAAGGCAGGCAGCCCCCATGTAGCTCCAGGATGGGGCTGACCACCAGAAGGACCAAGGCAGGACTGGAGGGCTGTGACTTTCAGCCTCACCCCGCATGCTCCAGGGAGGGGAGAGGAGCTGATGGTTAAGTTGATCACCCATGGCCAGCAGTTTAATCAGTCATGCCCATGTAATGAACCCTCCATAAAAACCCAAAGGACTGGGTTTGGGGTACTTTGGGGATAGCTGAACACGTGGAGGTGCCAGTAGAGGAGGACACTGAACTCCAAGCTGCTTCTCACATGCCTTGTGAAATAACAGGCATTGTAACTAGAAACTCATGGTTGGATTTCTTCTGTTTTATTAATTTTTTTAATTAAAAATAATTTTTTTTTGAGATGCTCTCATTCTGTTTCCCAATCTGGAGTGGAGTGCAGTGGTGCAATCCTAGCTCACTGTAGCTTCAACCTCCTGGGCTCAGGCAACTCTCCTGCCTCAGCCTTTCCAGTAATTGGGACTACAGGTATATGCCACCAAGCCTGGCTAATTTTTAAATTTTTCTTTTGTAGAGCCAGGGTCTTGTTATGTTGACCAAAATTCCTGGCCTTACATGATCCTCCCACCTTGGCCTCCTAAAGTGCTGGGATTACAGATGTGAGTCACTCCACCTGGCTGGATTTATTCTGAGGCAGGTTTGAAGATGTAGGTCCAGGAACACAGACTCCATATAGATGGAGAATGTGCCTCAAAGGAGGCTGCATGAGGCACAGTGGATATACATTTTCCAACAGGGGGATGCTCATGGCATGGAAAGGAGGAGTAGTGGAGGTGAGGCAGGGAAGCAGCTTTCCATTCTCGTGATTTTGATTAGTGTCCAGTGATGCTAGCCATACGAAAAGGTAAACGTGCACTTGCGTGGGGTGGGAGAAAGATTAGGCAACTTAGGGTCTGGTGGGGGTCGACCAATTCCATCCTGTCTTTGTTCTACCTCTGATAAATGGGTTATGACTAGTGCCTGCCAGTGAACTACTTGAACTCCAGTCATACAGGCAAGAGGTCAGCTTTATTTATAGGCCTCAGATTTGTTATTCATGTGCCCGACTACAGCCATCATGGGCCACTTTTGTACATATGTAAATACAGTTTCCTCAGATGATGCCTAGGAGTGGGATTGCTGGGTCTTAGGGTGTACATATGTTCAGCTTCAGCAGACACTGACCATGTTCCATAGTGGCTGTGCCAACTCTGAACTCCCACCAGTAAATGAGAACTCCGGTTGCTCTCTTTCTATGCTAATAATTGATATTTTGTTTCTTTCATCTCAGCATTCTGGCTGGTGTATAACGGCATTTCATTATGTTTTAATTTATATTCCCCCAATGACCAAAAAGGATGAACACTTTTCATACATTTGCAGGCTATTTTTATATCTGTTTCACTCTGAAATGCCTCTTTCTGCATTTTCCCATCAGGTTGTCAGTCTTTTTTTCCTTTTCTTTTTTCTGACTATGAGTCCTTTGTGAGTTAAAAGCGTTGCAGGTACCTTCTTCCAAAACTGTATTTTGATGAGCAAAGTTTCTTAAATTTAGTGTGGAACAAATTTTCTATCTTTTATTGTATGGTTAGGGCTTTCTGAGTCCAGTTTAAGAAGTCTTTGCCTATCTAAAGATTTTGATGACATTTTATTTTATTTATTAGAAGCTTCATGGTTTTACCTTTTGCATTGAGGTCTATCATCCATTTCAATAATTTTTCAGTATAGTGTGAAGTAGGAATTAAGATTCATTTCTTTCTTTATAAATATTCGGTGGAGCCAGCACTATCTTAAAAAGACCATCCTTACCCCACTGCTGTGCAGTGCCACCTCTGTCATTAGTCAAGTGACTGTATGTGCACAGCTGTTTCAGAACTCTATTCTGTTCTGCTACCTGTTCATCCTTGCATCAATACCTTACCGTCTTAACTACTGGGGCTTTATCAAAAGTCTTGATTTCCAGTTTCTAAGTCCTCTTGCTTTATTAATCTTCAAAATGTTCAGCCAGGTGCGGCGGCTCACGCCTGTAATCTCAGCACTTTGGGAGGCCGAGGCGGGTGGATCACGAGGTCAAGAGATCGAGACCATCCTGGTCAACATGGTGAAACCCCGTCTCTACTAAAAATACAAAACATTAGCTGGGCATGGTGGCGAGTGCCTGTAGTCCCAGCTACTCAGGAGGCTGAGGCAGGAGAATTGCCTGAACCCAGGAGGCGGAGGTTGCGGTGAGCCGAGATCATGCCATTGCACTCTGGCCTGGGTAACAAGAGTGAAACTACGTCTCAAAAAAAAAAAAAAAATCTTAAAAATGTTCTTGTTATTCTTGACTCTACATTTCCACATAAATTCCAGGATCAGGCTGGGCATGGTGGCTCACACCTGTAATCTCAACACTTTGAGAGGCCAAGGTGGGAGGATTGCTTGAGCCCAGGAGTTTGAGACCAGCCTGGCAACATGGTGAAATCCCATCTCTACAAAAAATACAAAAAGTAGCCGGGCATGGTGGTGCATGCCTATAGTCCCAGCTATTTAGGAGGCTGAGGTGGGAGGATCACCTGAGCCCCAGAGGTCACGGCTACAGTGAGCCATAATTGTGCCACTACACTCCGGCCTGGGTGACAGAGTAAAACCCTGTCTCAAAAAAAAATTCTAGGATCAGTTGGTCAAGTTTCAATACACACACGCTCATATCCACCAACTGGAATCTAACTGAAATCATAGTCTATAAATCACTTTGGGGAGAATTAAAATCTTCATAGTATTGTGTCCTTCATTCCATCAACCTGCTATATTTATTTATTTAGGCCATTTTTAATTTATCTCAATAATGCATAATAGTTCTCTGTATAAAAGCCTTGCATATCTTCTCTTAGATATATTCCTCAGTATTTTTTGATGCTTTTGTAAATGATATCTTTTTGATGATTTCATTTTACTTATTTATTTATTTAGAGACGAAGTTTCCCTCTTGTCTCCCAGGCTGGAGTGCAATGGTGCGATCTCAGCTCACTGCAACCTCCGCCTCCCATGTTCAAGCAATTCTCCTGCCTCAGCCTGCTGAGTAGCTGGGATTACAGGCACCTGCCAGCACACCGGGCTAATTTTTGTATTTTTAGTACAGACGGGGTTTCCCCATGTTGATCAGGCTGGTCTCGAACTCCTGACCTCTGGTGACCCACCCACGTCGGCCTCCCAAAGTGCTGGGGTTACAGGCATGAGGCACCGCGACTGGCCAAAAATTTCATTTTAAATTGCTTATTGTTAGTCTATATATAATTGACCCTGTTAAATTTACTTATTAAGAGCTGATTTGCAGAATATATAAATTGAATTTTCTACATCTAATCGTTTTCTCTGTGAAGAGTGACAGTTTCATTCTTCCTTTCTAATCCTCACACCTTTTATTTATTTTCCTTGCCATATTGTAATGGCTAACACTGTCAATATAAGTTGAAAGAGACAGAGACAGCAGATAACCTTATTTACAAACTTAGGGGAAAAGTGTTTAATATTTCACTGATGAGTATAATGTTTGCTGTAGTTTTGAAAAATCAATTATTAGATTAAGTACTCTGTTTCCTAGTTTGCTAAAAGTTCTTTGCTTTTTTCCATTTATTTATTTATTATTTTTTTATACAGTCTCCATAGAGACTGTCAAAAATTGCCAATGCCGACTATATTTCAAGTCCTCATGGTGGGGTATTGGGAAAAGTTTTCAATGAGCAATAATCACGCCTCGGATAAACCTCATTGGCTACGATACTGCCACTGCACAAAGCTTAAAAGTTATTTTCTTTTAAAATCAAGAATGGAGGCTGGGCGTGGTGGGTCACACCTGTAATCCCAGCA
>NW_016107940.1:345681-388270 GCF_001604975.1 Cebus imitator
AAAAAAAAAAAAAAAAAAATCAAGAGTAGGTGTTGAAGTTTAGGAAATGCTTTTTGTTTGTTTGTTTGTTTTGTATGTATTAAGATAAAAACATGGCAACCCCATGACTGACTGCCATTTTGATGATGTATATGCAAAACTGGATTCCTGTGACAATGTTTCCCATCTAAAGTACTGCACATCTGAACTGGGGCTGTATCACTGATGCCAGTACAGTGTGGGGTGCCAGAAAGTGTCGAAATCAATCACACAAAATCAATTTTGTTTACCTACTATATCAAAGGGGAGTCTAGGGAGAACGGCAGAATTCGTTTTTAATCAGCTGTGAAAAGAAGTTGCAGCTCTGCACATTTTCTGTGTTCTATTGTGTGTGTAGCTTTTTGGGATTTTTTTTTTTTCTTTTTGGTTGGCATTAACAGATTTTAATGAATCACTATTTAAACTACAGTACAGACCAGGCGCAGTGGCTCATGCCTGTAATCCCAGTACTTTGGGAGGCTGAGGTGGGTGGATCACTTGAGGTCAGGAGTTCCGGGCCAGCCTGGCCAAAACAGTGAAACTCCATCTCTACTAAAATACAAAAACATTAGCCAGGCATGGTGGTGCGTGCCTGTAATCCTAATCCCAGCTACTTGGGAAGCTGAGGCAGGAGAATCACTTGAACCTAGGAGGCAGAGGTTGCAGTGAGCTGAGATTGTGCCACTGCACTCCAGCCTGGTGACAGAGCCAGACTCCATCTTAAAACAAACAAACCAACAAAAAACAATAAAACTACAGTAAAAATACTTCATAAATGTGATTCAGGCCCTCCAGCACCCCTGTGACTGCAGAGTACCTTCAAAACTCAGCTGTCCCAGCCAGTACCAACCTGTGAACTTCCCACCATAACCCAGGATCTGCTATTTCCCAAACCACTTCCCAGTTTCCTTTCAGTCATCTTTATGAAGGAGCCAAGACAATAGGGCTTGTTGTGTAGTGAATTTATGATTTTTAGCCTTTAAAATATAATTTCTATCTATTGCAATACATTTGTTTCCTTTTTTGACTTCATTTTATTTAAATTTTCAGGTATTTAACTCCCCTTTTATATTATTTAAAAAATTTAAAGTTACCTGTTATAAGATGCTCCTTCAGAAGCAAAGAACAAAATTTTACTGTTGTGTATTCTAATTGTAATTTTAAGTTCCATGTGTTTAATCATTGCCTCCTCATTTTAAGACTTGTAATACAAATGTTCCCCCCTTTTTTTTTGAGATGGAGTCTGGCTCTGTTGCCCAGGCTGGAGTGTAGTGGGGTGATCTCGGCTCACTGCAACCTCCACCTCCTGGGTTCAAGTAATTCTCCTGCCTCAGCCTCCCGAGTAGCTGGGACTACAGACATGCACCACCATGCCTGGCTAATTTTTTTGTATTTTTAGTATAGATGGGGTTTTACCATGTTGGTCAGGCTGGTCTCAAGCTCCTGACCTCAAATGATTCACCTGCCTTAGCCTCCCAGTGCTGGAATTACAAGTGTGAGCCACTGCACCCGGCCTTAGCTAGTATTTTCTTAAAACATTTATATCTGGTTGGGAGGCTGAAATGAATGGATCACCTGAGGTCAGCAGTCCGAGACCAGCCTGGTCAACATGGTGTAACCCTGTCTCTACTAAAAATACAAAAATTAGCCAGGTGTGATTGTGTGCCTGTAACCCCAGCTACCTGGGAGTCTGAGGAAGAAGAATCACTTGAACCTGGGAGGCAGAGGCTGCAGTAAGCTGAGATCACACCACTGCACTCCAGCCTAGGCGACATTTGTATTCATAAAAGAAATTTGTATTCATTACATCTGTATTCATAAAAGAAATTAACCTGCAATTTTCCTTTCTTGTAATGCCCTTATAGTGATTTGGTATCAATGATATGCTGGTCTCACAGAAAAAGTTGGGAATTTTTCCTCTTTTTCTAGTCTCGACATATCTGTAGAAGACTGGTGTTACTTTTTCCCTTAAATGTTACAAAGAATTTAACAATGAAATCATCTAGGCCTAGGGTTTTTCTTTGAGGAAATATTTTAAACTATGGATTCAATTTATTACCTAGATGTAGGAGAATTTAGGTTCCTATTTCTTCCTGTATCAATTTTGGTACTTTGCAATTTTCAAAATTGTCAATTTATTTTCAGAATTTACTAACAAGGTTCTTAGAACCCCCTTTTATTTGTGTGTGTGTTTGTGTGTGTGTGTGTTAAAAAGCACATAAAAATTGCCATCTCAACCACTTTTATTTATTTTGGTTTTTGTTCAGTGAGGCATTTTATTTTACTTTTAAATTTAATTTTTAAAAAATCGTTTTGAGACATGATCTCTGTTGCCCAGGCTGGAGTGCAGTGGCACAGTCATGGCTCATTGCAGTCTCCACTTCCTGGACTCAGGTGAGTCTCCTGCCTCAGCCTGCTGAGTAGCTGAGACCACAGGCATGCTCAACCATGCTGGGCTATTTTTTTCTATTTTTTGTAGAGACGGGGTTTTGCCATGTTGCCCAGGCTGGTGTTGAACTCTTAGGCTCAAGAGATTCACCTATGAGGCATTTTAATTTTAAGTATGTATTACATCACTAGATAAAGAATCCTAGGATTTTCCCTCCTGTGTTTTTGTCTTGCTTCTTCATGGTCCAAGTTGCCAGCTGAGGTTGTTAGTAAGATGAATCCAAACTGTCAGAATGGGAGCAGATTATTCTGCCATTTTTCTAGATCTTTGGGCTGTACATTAAATTTGGGGCTGATTACTGCACACTTATTTAACCTGCCTGTGACGTTCACAACAATGTTCCCAGCTCTGTGATCATCAGATTTCAAATCTGCCAGTGGAATCATGCTTCATCATCATAGTTAGAAACCAAATGATGACTGTGAAACATGGCCTAATAAGAACCTGGTGTTTGCCTCTCTTTTTGGCATTGAGAGCACCAGCCCGGACATTCATGCACAGCAATATGGCGGCACGGAAAGCTGGTGGAAAGAGCTCAATCATTTTAAAGTATACAGTTCAGCAGTGGTAAATATATTCACATTATTGTGAAACAGATAGTCAGACCTTCATCTTGCAAATCTGAAACTCTGACGCATTAAATAGCCCCCTAGTAATCACTCTTCTATGCTCTATTTCTATGTACCTTATAATTATTTTCAATGTCCGTTTGCAGTGATGTCTCTTTTTCATTCCTGATAATGGTCATTTGGGTCTTTTTCTTGATCAGCAGAAACCTGTAAATTTTATTAGTCATTTTAAAGGAACAACTTTGTGCTTGGTTGATTTTGTCTTTTTCTTTTTTTTTTTTTTCATATCAGACTCCACAGCTGGACACAGTCCATAAGCTTATCAGATTAATGTGACCCTGATAGATCCCCATTGCATTTATATCCCCTAATTTTATCAGTTGCACCCTGAACACTATTCAGGTGTTGCTCACAATGTTTGGTTCTTTTTCTTCTTATCCCTCTCCTTTTAGTTTCTTTTTTTTTTTTTTTTTTTTGAGACAGGTTCTGACTCTGTTGCCCAGGCTGGAGTGCAGCGGTAAGATCATCATAGCTCACTGCAAACGTATGGGTTCATGTAATTCCGTGATCACAGGCCTGAGCCACCACGCTTGGCTTGGTTGATTTTTTTCTATTGTATATTTGTTTTCCATTGAATTTATATAAGATCTTCATTTCCTTCCTTTGATTTAGTTTGTTGTTCTTGTTCTTTGAGAGAAATGTCTTTTTTTTTGTTTGTTTTTTCCCGGAGTTTCCCTCTTTGTTGCCCAGGCTGGAGTGCAGGCATGATCTTGGCTCACTGCAACCTCTGCCTCCCAGTTTCAAGCAATTCTCCTGTCTCAGCCTCCCGAGTAGCTGGGATTACAGGCACTTGCCACCACGCAGGGCTAATTTTTACATTTTTAGTAGAGATGGGGCTTTACCATGTTGGCCATGCTGGTCTCAAACTCCTGACCTCAGGTGATCTGCCCGCCTCAGCCTCCCAAAGTGCTGGGATTACAGGTATGAGCCACCGTGCCGGGCCTAGACTTTCTTCTGTTTTTTTTACTTTTTTTTTTTTTTTTTTTAAAGATGGGGTTTCACCATGTCGGCCAGGCTAGTCTTGAACTCCCGACCTCAGGTATCCGCCCGCCTTGGCCTCCAAAGTGCTAGACTTTCTACATTTAAGGTCGCAGATTTCCCTCTAACATGGCTTTAGCTGCATTATGTAAGTTTTGATATGTCATACTTCTGTAAGCATTCAATGTAACATTTAAAAATAATTTCCATTGCAGTGTCTTCTTTCATCATGAGTTTTTCTTTTGGAAGCATATTGTTTAATTCCAAACATTTGGGGATCATTCTAATTATCTTTTTGTTATTGATTTATAACTCAATTCCACTGGTCAGAAAACATACTCTGTAGATATTTTAATCCTTAAATATTTGTTGAAATTTGCTAAATTTTTTCAAATTTATCATCCAGCATATAGTCTATCTTAGTAAATAATCTATGTGCACTTGAAAAAAATATATACCCTGTAGTTGAGGAAGGCTATATAAATATATATGTTAATTACATCTTGTATGTTAATTGTGATGTTCGAATCTTCTACATCCCTGGAGAGCATCTGTCTGATGTTCTATCTTACTTTCAACACTTCTGTCTCTTTTCATTAAAGACATGTCAACACATATATGTGTGTGTAAATTTTAAATCTATCTTTGAGTATTTAATCATCCATTTCTATTCATAACTAATATTTTGGGACTTAAATCTATAATTGCATTACTTACTTTCTGTTTGTCCCACTGGTCCTATATTCCTCTACTCTAAGTTTTTTCTTCTTTTGGTTGACTTTTTGCTATTACAATTTTCTATTAGTGTATTATATATTATTTTACAATGCTTTTAGTGGCTACGATAGCCTAGAGATGATTTTACTACTTTTTCAGTTGTTACCCTGGAATATGACATGTATCCTTGATTTATTAAAATCTAATATAAGTAAGTGCTTTTACTCATTCCTGGACAATGCAAGTATCTTAGAGCCGTTTTACTTTATTTATCCCCTCCTATCTTTTGTGAAATTGATGTCAAGTGAGCCTACAAGAGATGAGTATTCGTGTCTCACAGATTGAGCATTACTTAGGTTATCCACCTGTGTCTCCTCTCTGCTCTTTATTCTTCCTGCATCTCTATGTTTCCATCTGGAATCCTCTTCCTTCTGCCTGAAGAACTAGCTCTTAGTATTTCTATTTGCTGGAAAATGTCTTATTTTATCTTTCCTCTTATTTTGAGGCATGGTCTCGCTCTGTCACCCAGGCTGGAGTGCAGAGGCACGATCATAGCTCACTGTACCCTTGACCTCCTGGGCTCAAGCAATCTGAGGCCTCAGCCTCCAAGTAGCTGGGACTACAGGCATGTGCAACCACACCTGGATAATTAAAAAATTTTTTTTGTAGAGACAGGGTCTTGCTATGTTGCCCAGGCTGGTCTTGAACTCCTGAGCTCAAGTGATCCTCCTGCCTCAGACTTCCAAAGTTCTGGGACCCGTGCTGTGCTAATATTTTACATTTTTATTTTTTTGTACAGACGGGGTCTCACCATGTTGCCCAGGCTTGTCTTGAACTCCTGAACTCAAGCGACCCTCCTGTCTTAGCCTCCCAAAGTGCTGGGATTACAAGTGTGAACCACCACACCCAGTCAACTTAATTTTCAATGGCTTTCCCTGCTAGATGTTTAGGTTGGCAGATATTTTTCCTCCAAATACTTGACTATTTTCTGGTTTCCATTGTTTCTGTCAAGATGCCAACTGTCAGCCTTTCATTGCTACTTTTAGAGTAAAGCATCTCTTTATTGAAAAAGGAAAAACAAAGCTGGCAGACTCAAACTTCCCAATTTTAAGGCTACTATAAAATTATAGTAAACAAGACAGTGTGGTACTGCCATAAAGACAGACATATAGATTAATGGAATGAAAATGAGAGTCCAGAAGTAAACTCACACATCTATGGACAATTTATTTTTAGAAAGGTTCCAAGATCACTCAATGGGGGGAAGAACGGTCTCTTCAAGAAATTGTATTGAGAAAGCTGGAAATCCACGTGCAAAAAAATGAATCACTACTTCACACCATGTAAAAATATTAACTCAAAATGAATCAAATACCTAAATGAGAGCTCTGAAATTACAAAACTGTTGGAAGTTTTTTCGACCTCCAATTAGTTAATGGTTTCTTAGCTTGACACCTAAAGCACAAGCAGCCAAAGAAAAAATAGACAAACTGGATATCATCAAAATGAAAGACTTGTGCTTTGAAAGATGATATCAAGAAAACGAATAGACAACTTATAGAATGGAGAAAATATTTGTAAATCACATATCTGATAAGAGTGTAGTATCTGGAATGCAAAAAGAAACACAACCCAACAACAAAAAGACAACCTGATTAAAAAATAGGCAAAGGACTTGAACAGATATTTCTCCAAAGAAGGTGTGTAAGTGGCTAACTTCATGCACGTAAAAAGATGCTCAATGTCACCAGTCATTTGGAAAATGGAAATCAAAACCACAACGAGATGCCACCATTCACACTCACATTAGAAATGGCTATAATTTTAAAAAAGGAGGGGAGATACAAGTGTTGGCAAGGAGGTGGAGAAATCGGAACCCTTGTACATTGTTGGCAGGAATGTAAAATGGTTCAGCCATTGTGGAAAACAGTTTGGCAGTTCCTCAAAAAGTTAAAATAGAATTATATGACCCAGCAATTCCACTGCTAGGCATAAAACCCAAAGAATTGAAAACAAGGATGCAGACAGATTCTTGCACACCAATGTTCACAGTAGTATTGTTCATAATGGTTAAAAGATGTAAACAGCCCAAATGTCCATCAGTGGATGAACAAATTGTGGTATAAACATAACAATGCACTATTATTCAGCCATAAACAAAAATGAAGTGTTGATATATGCTTTCAGTGACTCTACACTTGATCTTAGCCAAAAGACCGAGAAGCGATGCTTTTAGTGAATCTTTGTGTGTGTGAGAGACAGGGTCTTATTTTGATCATGGCTCACTGCAACCCCCGACCCCCAGCCTCAAGTGATCCTCCCACCTCAGCCTCCCAAGTAGCTAGGACTACAGGTATGTGGCACCATGCCTGGATAATTTTTTATTTTTTGTAGAGACAGGGTTTCACCACCTTGCCCAGGCTTGTCTTGAACACTTGAGCTCAAGCAATCCACCCTACTTGGCCTCTCAAAGTACTGGGATTACAGGCAGGAGCCACTGTGCCCAGCACTTTCAATGAATCTTGAAAACAGTATGCTAAGTCAGAGAAGCCAAACACAAAAGGTCACATATTTTGCATGATTCAATTTATATGAAGTACCAGAATACATATATACACACACATATATATGTATGTATGTGTATCATGGGGACAAAACACAGATTGGTAGTTGCCAGGGACTAGGCAGAATGCAGAATGGGGAGCCAAGTGCTTAATGAGTAGTGCTTAATGAGTTTCTTTTGGGGTGATGAAAATGTTTTGGAGCTAGAGAGAGTAGTAGTTACACAACATTGTGAATATACTTAATGTCACTGAACTGTTCACCTATTCATTTATTTTCACCAAACATATTCTCATTTCATTTCTTTTTTTCCTTTTTTTTTTTTTGAGTGGAGTTTCACTCTTTTTGCCCAGGCTGGAGAGCAATGGCGCAATATTGGCTCACTGCAGCCTCCGCCTCCCGGGTTCAAGCAATGCTCTTGCCTCAGCCTCCTGAGTGGCTAGGATTACAGGCACCTGCCACCACGCCCAGCTAATTTTTTTGTATTTTTAGTACAAATGGGGCTTCATCATGTTGGTCAGGCTGGTCTCTTTGGCCAGGCTGGTCTTGAACTCCTGACCTCGTGATCCGCCTGCCTCGGCCTCCCAAAGTTCTGGGATTACAGGTGTGAGCCACTGTGCTCAGCCCAAATTGTTCACTTTCAAATGGTTAATTTTATGTTATGTGAATTTCATCTCAATTTAAAAAATTTAAAAAATTGAGATAAAGTATCTTTTTCTCTGCCTTTAAGTTTTTCTGTGCTTCTTAAGAAAATTTACTGTGATGTGCCTTGGTGTGGTTTTGTTTTTCTTTACTCTGCTTGGTGTTCCCAGTACTTCTTTAATTTGTAGTTTGATGTTTTTTGTCAGGTTTGAAAAATTCTGTCATTATCTCTTCAAACACTGCTTCTGCCTTGCTTCATTCCCTGTCTTCTCTCCTTTTATGACTTGAATTACATGTATATTAACTTTTTTCATCATCTAAAGACTCATTCCTTTTTCTGTATTTTTCTTCTCACTTAATTTTTTTGCTTCAGGTCAGATATTCCCTCCTGACCTGCATTTCAGTTCATGAATCCTTTCTTAGCTGTGTTTAAGTTGAGGTTACACCATCTATTGAGTTCTTCCTTTCAATTAATATATTTTTCAGTCCTCTAATTTCCTTTTGATTCTTTATTTCCAGTTATTTGTCATTGATTGGTTTCCTGAACATACTTATTTTAAAAGTCTATGTTCTTGTACTTCTAATAGTTAGATTTCTCGTGGATCTATTTCTATTCTTTGTTTTTTCTCCAAATTAATAGGTCTTTTGTTGCATCATTTAAGTATCACAAGTAGGTCTTAGCTATGATAGGCATCTTGTTTCTGTAGCTGGACTACTCTAAGGTCTGACTCATCAGCCTGCTGAACAGTTCCTTTTTCAGAGACATAGATATCATCCAAAAATTTCCGGATATCCTTGTTTTTAACTCTTGTAGCTTGCTGAATCAAAGCCGCTGAATTTGAAACAAGCTCAATGTCATTTCCTTCAAGGATTAATTCATCTTTCTGGGCTTGAGATACTGAACAGGCAACACCTGGTCTCATTCGAACCCTGCGGATGTATTTTTCATCCAAGAAATTTCGGATTTCAACAAGAGACCCATTCTCCTGGGTAACGACGTTGATGGGGAAGTGGGCATACACAGAGACCTCATCTTGTAACGGAAGCCCAGCGTAACACCCTTGATCATGTTCTGTACATGACTACAAATAGTCCGAACGGTAGCCAGTTCCTTTCGGTTACCCCAGCATTTGTCAACCTGGAGCTTCTTTTTTTTTCTTTCCAAGAAGACTGAGTTCTACATTGATGTGATTGAAGTCCCTCCGCAGGGTTCCTCTGGGGCCCTTCACCATAACTGTGCGTCCCTTCAGAGTAATGTCAACATTTTCTGGAATGTCGACAGTCTGATTGCTGAGAATGGTCTTCATTCTCACAGTAAACGCAGCAAAGAAGGAACGTCTTTCCTCGTCACGTACTTGTATCCCGCGTTTTTTCTCCTTTTTGGTCATTTGGTCTTATCTCCTAGTATGCCTTTTTTGTTTGTTTGGTTTTAATGGATTGCTGGACAGTAAAAACAGAGATAATCTAATGTTGCTGATGTTGATCTTTCTCCAGAGGACTTCCTACTGCCTCTGGAAGTGATGTATCACTTTTAGAATCTGAGCATATCACTTTAATCTAATTAGAGATTTAGCAGATTCAAAGTTGGGCTTCTGTCTTTGAGATGAGTCAAATTCTGCTTCAACCTCCAGCTCCAGGCTGTAGCCCTTTGGGGATCCCAGCTGAAGGCCTGGGATGCTTATCAGAGTTCCAAGTTTAATCTCACAAGCACAATAAGACTACTTAAGTCTCCATCTTTTGCCACAAGAAAAAAAGTAGTGTTGAATATTGGATTCATAACTCTGTATCTCCCTTTTCTCTAGGATCTTTGCTCTTTAAGTCATCACTGCATTGACAGCTCTTTAATGTCTTAAAATGTTTTAAAAATACTTTTTTTCCATATTTCTAGTTCTTGATATGATGGTTGGACTGCAAGAAGCTAGTCTGACATTAACAGAAAGAGAAACCTCACAAATTTATTATCAATGGCTTACAGTTTCCTTAATGTGGCTTAAAGTCCCATCTAAACTTTAGAATACTGAAACTGATAAACAGAATTTAAAAATGAAATAGAGCAGTACATTCTGTAAGTCTCTGTAAAACACAAGAACCTGATTATGTCTGTTATCCTATTTGCTGTTTTATGTCTTTCTCAATAAGATCATAAACTCTCCATGGGCACAACTCTGATATATTTTACTTCAGTTTCTTCACATCATGCCAATAAATACTACATTAAATTGAGTTGAGTAGGATGTATACTATTCTAAGTAGAGTCAATAATTTGTGTTCAAATAGGTTTAACTGAGAACCATCTCAGTATGAAATAAAGAAGGCAATGGTACCAAGAAACAATGAAGAAGCTGGAAATTAACCACCAGTTGTTATTTCTGTACCATCGGTTTTGGTAGTTACATGGCTTTAATGAAGATTTTAAATAACAAATACTCATTGATTGAGGATTGATTCAATATACAGCGCATGTGTCAATATTAAAGAGACTGAGGCAGACAGATCTCTATGCACTGATATGGAAAAATCTCCAAATTCTGGAAAAGAACATATGGTCCATATATTGTTTTTGGAAAAATCTATAGTAATCTATGTTCTTAGTCTTGAATTTAAATAACTGTTTTTGAATTAAGTTCTAGAAAAGAGCAAATGGAAGCCCATCTAAGCCTTGAAATTGCAAGCTTGAGTAGGAAAGAATTTTAGACATTTTAAAGGAAATTGTTGATGTGGATGCAAAAAGAGAACAGAATTCTATACAGTAAAGCCATTTTAGGAGAAAACTGTCAGGTCACTATGAAAAGCCTAAGTCTTTTTTTTTTTTTTTTTGAGACAGAGTCTCCTTCTGTCGCCAGGCTGGAGTGCAGTGGCGTGATCTTGGCTTGCTGCAACCTCCGACTCCCTGGTTCAAGCAATTCTCCTGCCTCAGCCTCCCGAGTAGCTGGGACTACAGGCGCGCACCTCCATGCCCAGCTAATTTTTGCATTTTTAGTAGAGACAGGGTTTCACCATGTTGGCCAGGATGGTCTTGATCTCTTGACCTCGTGATCCACCTGCCTCAGCCTCCCAAAGTGTTGGGATTACAGGCGTGAGCCACTGCACTGGTCAAAAAGCCTAAGTCTTAACTGTTCAAAATGTAATTGTTAGAGTGTATTTGTGAAGTCCCTTTCTGAGACTTCTGGATTTCAAAGATGTGATGTTTTCTTCAGAGATGTTGTAATTTTTCTTAGAACATCCTCTGCTAATTTGCTGCTATGGGTGACATATTTCCATTGTTATATGTAACTCTTTCCTCTGGATATGAGATAGGGCTTTTTGTTTGATGGAAGAGCCTCAAAAATGTCTTTTCTTTGGGCTAATAGGTGACTGGTTTTATGACTAGGTGCAGGAGAGATTTTGCTGGGGAATGTGTAAAAGGATATGCTCATACAGACACAAAATCTCTTTGGAAGTGTACACAGAAGGCACAGGCAACAGAGACTGCCAGGAGAGGCCTGGATGACTGGGGTCAGGGAGGACCTAACAGGGACTTTCCACTTTCAACCTTTTTTTGCTATTTTTATTTTTTGCCATGTGCACTTATTATTCAGAAAAACAATTTAAAATAATTTCAAAGTAGAAGAAAAAAGGGATAAAGAGAAAAAGGCATAACACTTATGTATAATTTCACAACAACCGGCCTGCAAGGTAGATGTGTCATTCTTATTTCATACATAGAAAAAGTGAGGCTCAGAGAGATAAAATAACTTACTCAAAATCATAAAGCTAGAACTAGAATCCAGGTAAAGCTGAACCCAAAGCCAAGCTATCTTCCAGTCTTATGTTTTCATACTCATAAATAACTTAGATTGCAGCTATGATTAAACTGCAAAATATATTTAAGAGTGATTAAAATTTCCTAGTTGCAACACTGTTGACTGATTTAAGAGCTTATGCTGCATAAAAAATGGCAATGTAAATGATAAAATTCACTTTTTCTAAGGGAACAATAATGTAATTAAAATTCAAAAACTTCTCAAGGTCTTTACAAAGGTCCCATGTAACTAACCACTTCTCTTTATTTCTAAGAAATTTTAAGTCTTAAGTGTTCAGTGCTATTTCCAATAAAGTAAATAACTAAAGGATCTGACAAATTTTAAGAATTATTTTCACTATGGAAACTTCATTGTGTTCCTATAGTTGGCTTAACAATGTAATGTACAAATCTATATTTTATGTCTCCTTAAAGGAATTAATAATGCTCCAGTTGTCTCAATTTTTTTTTTTTTTTTTTTTTTTTTTTTTTTTTGAGACAGAATCTCACTCTGTCACCCAGGCTGGAGTGCAGTGGTGCGATCTTGGCTGGGTTTGCCTTTATCTTTCTTTAGCCTCAGGTTTATCTTGGGGCCCGCTGCACCCTAGCTCCTGTTATTTCCACCTGTTCTTTCAATTACTTGTTAAAGAAAGTACTTTCCTTATAGGATCTCAACACCTTTCTCCCTCTGAGCATGCACTATTGTGTGCACAAGTGCACACTGATGCAACCCTACTATACTGAATGAATTCTTCAGAGAGGTCTCCATACCTGGGTTTCTAGAATTTTCTCATCACGGACACAACCGTCTTCACCATTCTTGCTTCCTGGTTTGTTTGGTGAGGCAGTTTCTAGGTTAAAATGTTTTAAACTAGCACATCTACGACCTTTCTTTAGTAACCCTACTATTTTACTATTTTCAGGACCAGTCTGCATTCAGATGAAACCTTCAAAATGCATGAGCCCACAGGGAAGTTGATGCCATATAACGTCACTATCCAGCCCTAGGACACTTCTCTCACCCACCTTTTCTACATCATGCTCTGCACATTCAGGGCCACTGCTCAGGATGCCCCACGGCCTGCCCCTGACATTGCTGAGCTTCTCTAAGAGGCAAATAGAATGGGGTTGGAACACAGACCCTGGGGCTAGCTTATGCATTGAAATCCAGCCTCTGCTACTTACCAGCAGGGCAAACCTTGGCAAGTTACTGGATTTCTCTAAGCCTATATCCTTGTCTATAAAATGGAGTTAAGAGGATGCAAGGATTTAATGAGTTAATACAGCAAAATGCTTAGAAGAGTACCTAGCATACAGTTAAGCACAGTATATGCTATTATATACTGTATACTTTTTTTTTTTTTTTTTTTTTTTTTTGGAGTTTCCTTTTTATTTTTTTTTTTTTTTTTTTTTTTTTTTTTTTTTTTTTTTTTTTTTTTTTTTTTTTTTTTTTTTTTTTGAGACGGAGTCTTGCTCCATCACCAGGCTGGAGTGCAGTGGTGCGATCTCGGCTCACTGCAACCTTTGCCTCCCGGGTTCAAGCAGTTCCCCTGCCTCAGCTTCCTGAACAGCTGGGACTACAGGCACGCACCACCACATCTGGCTAATTTTTTGTATTTTAGTAGAGTGAGGTTTCCCCATGTTGGCCAGGATGGTCTTGATCTCTTGACCTCGTGATCCACCTGCCTCGGCCTCCCAAAGTGCTGGGATTACAGGCGTGAGCCACTGCGCTCAGCCTGTACACTATTATTAAACAATAGTGTATGTATGTATATATATTCAAGTATATAGTAGGTATACATTGATATAGCATATATACACTGCATATGGTATCTATATATATCTACACAATATGCTATTATATATTACACATACAGTATATCTATATACACAGACCATATATGCACATATGAATATATGTGTGTATACGTAGCTCAACCCTCAAATAGCTACCTCCATTCACTTTTTCTGTTTTCACCCTGAGACTCTTAAGGGTGAGGGTGAGGGCTGTGCACATAGTAGGTGATGGTCTAATTGTCTCCAGGCTGGAGGGTATCAAGTAGTTAGGAGCACTGACTCTGGACTGTTTGGGTCTCATTCTGACTTTGTCCCTTAACGGGTAAGTAAACTTGAGCAAGAAATTTGAACCTTCTGAACCATCAGTTTCCTTCACTTGTAAAATAGGAAACTAACTATATCTTCTCTCATTAAGATGTTGCAAAGATTAAAACAACAATACATGTAAACAACTCAGCATGTTACCTGGCACATCCTAAGTGATCAGGAACCTCTAGCAATAGTTAAAAGTGTTTTCCTGCCCAGCTTCATGGCAGATCTAGACTGTCAGTCTCTATTTCACTGGGACTCTTTATTCTATTTGTTGCTATTCAGTTCTATTCTTAAAATGTCTTGGCTGGGCGCACTGGCTTATGCCTGTAATCCCAGCACTTTGGGAGGCTGAGGTGGGAAGATCACTTCAGGTCAGGAGTTTGAGACCTGCATGGCCAACATGGTAAAACCCCATCTCTACAAAAAATACAAAAATTAGTCAGGTGTGGTGTAGCCCTGGCTAACCCTTCCAAGTAGCCACCGTGCCCGGACAATTTTTTTTTCTTGAGACAGAGTCTTGCTGTGTTGCTCAGGCTGTGCAATCATAAACACCTGTACTCAAGCAATCTTTCTGCCTCCTGAGTAGCTAGGGCTGTAATAACAAGCCATCATGCCCAGGTAATTTTTAAATTTTTCGTAGAGATGGGGGTCTTGCTATGTTGCCCAGGCTTAAAATACTCTACAAAAGTATCTTTAAAAAAAATAAAGAAAAAACAAAGACAAAATAACCTATGTCTCTTGCATTACAAAAGTTTGTCCAAGAAGGGTTTAAAACTCTGAAATATCGTATCTGTTCCAGATTAAATTTTCATCTCTTTCTAATGTTTGCATTTTTAGTAGAGATGGGGTTTCGTCATGTTGGCCATTAAGGAGAAAAGAAAAGAAAAAGGAAGACCTGCTTTGATTTCCACTGAGATAAAACCTCAATAGTAATAAAAAAATTATTCAACCTTATACATTGCTTCTATTTGTATATCTGACTTCTTAGTTGTGATATTAAATAATTCAAACTTAAAGCTGTTGTAACTTTAAACTATCCTGAGCCTTCAGAGGAATGTGGCTATGTAGCCAGAGTGACGTGGCATGCAGCTTCAACTTGTCTTTTAAAAATTCTGTAAATAATTAAGACCAGAGATAAGAACCCTCAGATCACTAAGCCTCCTCATGCAGCAATCTGTAATCAATTAGGTCACTGTAACATATTCACTAGTCTCATATGGAAAATGTTATAATCTTGCTAAAACTTCTGTCTCTGCCTATATAAGTGAAAACTTAATTTTTCCACTGTGGAACACTGACAACATTTGTTTGAAGCTGCTGTTTTCCTGGGTGGCTATCCTCAAGCTCTGTGTTTAAACGAACTCTATACTTAATGATATTTTCTGAATCTCATGATTTAAGGTTGACAGGTTGACAGTTGATAGCATCATGCCTATTAACATTTTTTTTCTTGAGATAGAGTCTTGCTCCGTCATCCAGGCTGGAGTGAAGTGGAGCAATCTCAACTCACTGCAACCTCTATCTCCAGGGTTCAAGCTATTGATTTTCCTGCCTCAACCTCCCAAGTAGCTGGAATTACAGGCACCTGCCACCACACCTGGCTAATTTTTGTATTTTTAGTAGAGATGGGGTTTTGCCATATTGGCCAGGCTGGTATCAAGCCCCTGGGCTCAAGTGATCCAGCTGCCTCAGCCTCCCAAAGTGCTGGGATTACAGGCATGAGCCACCCCACCTGGCCTAAATAACTGCATTTTTATGCTAATTCTATTTCTGGTTGTTAGGAACAAAAATACACATTTAAAGTGCACATGCATGTGCATGTACACACAAAATACATCTTCATGGTTACTGAGACCATGACTAAATTGTGAAAGCTTAATAATGTCTGTTAAATCTCAAAGTCACAAACAGGTTCAAATTTTAATGGCAGAAGACAAATGTTCCCTAAGACTGATGGGAAGTCCCAATCTATTAATTCGCTCATTTCACTTCTTAGCTATTGCAAAAATTCTATATCTGGCCTTGAATAGCATCTATTTTTTTAAAGTCTTACTTAATGCTATAACTTGAAATAATGTGAAAATAAAGAACATTAAGTTAGTAGAAAGAGTAACACTGTCCTTAAAAATCCTACATCTCCTGCTGTATTTCAGCATCTTCTGATGACTGCTGATGAAGGAAAATAATGAATTGCCATTAAGTAAGGAGAGAAGGAAAGAAAAAGGAAGAACTGTTTTGATTTCCACTGAGATAAAACCAGGTGAGGAGAAACTATACCATGAATTTATGAAATACTACCAGAGGAAAAATCTTTTTACTGAGGAAGATGTCAATACAACAGAGCCCACTCTAGAAAATAAGGCCAAACATGCTCAGCTGACTCTGGCATTTTGAGTTGGCTGGTATATGTATATGCAGTGCAGCTTTAAAACATTATTATGTGCCTAACAACAGAGCCCCAAACTATACAAAGCAAAAACGGACAGAATAAAAAGTAGAAACAGATAATTCAACAATACTAGAGATAGCAGTATAAATCTAGAATAACTTCAGTAACTTCTAGAACTACAGAGGAGAAAAACAAGGAAAGAGAAGATTTGAACAACACAATTAACCAGGTAGACCTAATAGACATGTGCCGAACAGTCTATCCAACAGTAGCAGAAATGCACATGGAACATTGGAACATTGTGTACATGGAACATTCTTCAGGATAGACCATGTTAGCCTATAAGAGAAGCCTTACTAAATTTAAGATGACTGAAATCATACCAAGTATGTTCTCCAACAAATAACTGAATTTAGAATGAAACTGGAAATCTACAACAGAAGGAAATTGTGAAATTTACAAACACACAGGATTTAAACAACATACTCCTAAATAACTAATGGGCCAAAGAAGAAATAACAGGGAAACCAGAGATGAAGTAAAAATCACAACATACCAAAATTTACAAATGGGTAAAATACAACTCAGAGGGAAATTTATAGCTGTAAACAATTACATTAAATAAAAAAGATCTCAAATCAATAACCTCATCTTCTACCTTAAAAAAATAAACTAAACTTAAACCAAGTAGAAGAAAGAAAATAATAAGGATTTCAGTAAGGCCAGGTGAGGTGGCTCAAGCCTGTATTCCTAGCACTTTGGGAGACTGAGGTAGGAGAATCATTTGAGCCACAGAGTTTAAGGCTACAGTGAGCTGAGATCGTGCCACTGCACTCCAGCCTGGGTGACAGAGTGAGAGGTCNAAAAAAAAAAAAAGCAAGAAAAACCCAAAACCAAGATTTGAGTAAAAATTAGTGAAATAGAGAATAGAAAAGGGAGAAAAATCAATAAAACAAAAAAAGAATAAATTCCTAGAAAGATAGAAATGACTCAAACTCTACTATAATAGAAAACCTGAACAGGCCTCTAAGTAAGGAGAGAATGAGTTAGTAATTGGAGAGAATGAGTTGGTAATCACAAAACTTCCTACAAAGAAAAATCCAGGACCAGATGGCTTCCACATATCCAAAGAATAATTAACACAATTCTTCTTAAGATCTTCCAAAAAATAGAAGGAAGAACACTTCGTAATTGTTTATATGTTTGGGATTATTACAGTAATCCCAAAGCCGGATAAGGACATGATAAGAATTAATTACATGCCAATATCCCTTATAAATACAGATGCAAAAATCCTCAGCAAAATACTAACAAACTAAATCCAGCAAATATAAAAAAGATTGCACATTATGACCAAGTGAGATTTATCCCAGGATTGGTTAAATGTAAGAAAATCAATGTAATATACCATTCTCATAGGACAGAATAAATAAAGGGCAAACTCACATGATCATCTCAACAGACACAGAAAAAGCTTTTGACAGAATCAAAAACTGTTTCATGATAAAAACACTCAGTAAGCTAGAAATAGAAGGTAACTTTCTCAACTTGAAAAAGGGTATCTAATCTATGAAAGTCTTAATAGCTATGGAAAGTTTTTCCCTACAAGATCACAACACATGAATGTCTGTTTGCACCATTTCTACTCAACAGTCTACTATTTGAGGTTCTATCTAGGAACAATTAAGTATGAAAATAAAATAAATAAGCATCCAGATTGAAAAGGAAGAAGAAAAATGATCTCTATGTGCAGATGGCATGATCTTGTAGACAGAAAAACCCAAGGAATCCACAAAAAAAGATGAGGATAAATGAGTTCAGCAATGCTGTAGGATAAAAGATCAAAGTACAAAAACTAATTATAGTTCTACAGAAATTAAATATGTGGAATGATATCCCATGCTCATGAGCTGGAAGACAATATTGTTCAGACAGCAACACTACCTAAAATGATCTACATATTCAGTGCATCCCTATACAATCCTAGCTTTTTTGTTTGTTTGTTTAACAGAGATTGAGAAGTTGATCCTGAAATTCATATAGAAATGCAAGAGACCCTGAATAAGGAAAACAAACTTGAAAAAGAACAAAGTTGGAGAACTCACACTTCCCACTTTCAAAACATACTATGTAATCAATGGAAGAATTAAGAGTCCGGACATAAACTCATATGTTATACTCAAATGATTTTTGACAAGGGTGCCAAGACCATTTAATGGAGGAAAAAAAGTCTCTTAAACAAATGGCACTGGGAACTGAATATCCCACATGTAAAAGAATAAAGGTAAGACCCCTACCTTATACCATATACAATTATTAACTCAAAATTAATCAAAGATCTAAATGTAAGAGCAAAGACTGTCTAGTTCTTAGACGTCTCTGTGACCTTAAATTAGGCAATCCTTTCTTAGACATCTAAAGTACAAGCAACCAAAGGAAAAATAGACACATTCAACATCATCAAAATTTAAAACTTGTGCTTTGAAAGACACTACCAAGAAAGTGAATAAATAGTTTAGAGAATGGGAGAGAATATTTTCAAGTCACATATCTGATAAAGGCATAGTATATATAACATATAAAGAACTCTTACAACAAAAAACAGTCCAATTTAAAAATGGGCAAAGCAATGGAATAGACATTTCTCCAAAGAAAACAGAAAATGGCCAAAAAGCACATGAAAAGATGCTTTGCGTCTTGTCACTAGGGTAATGCATGTTAAAAACATGAAACAACTCCTTCACACCCACTATGACATCTATAAGAAAAAAGGCAGTCACCAGTGTTATGGAGGTTGTGAAGAAACAGCAACCCTCATACATTCTTGGTGAGAATGCAAAATCGTGCAGCTGCTTTGAAGAACATTTTGGCAGTTTCTCAAGAAGTTAAACACAGTTATAACACAATCCAGCAATTGTACTCCTAGGGATATGCCCCAGAGAGCTGAAAGTACATGCTCATGGCAAAATTTGTACATGAATATTCATAGCAACATTATTCATAACAGCAAAGAGTGAACACAAGTCAAGCGTCCATCAGCAGAATAAAATGTGGTATATCCATACTATGGAGTGTTACTCAGCCACACAAAGAAGTACTGACACATGCTACAACATGTATGAACCGTGAACACATTATGCTAAGTCAAAGAAGCCAGATACAAAAGGCCACATATTATATGGTTCTATTTACATGAAATGCCCAGAAAAGGCGAATCCATAGAAACAATGAATAGATTTCCTGGGCTGGTGGGGGTGAGTAATTACTGTTAATGAGTATGAGGTTTTTTTAGGGGGTGATGAAAATGTTCTGGAATTCTATAGTGGTGATGGTTGCACAACTTTGTGACTATACTAAAAACTACTGAAATATACACTTTAAAAGGGTAATTTTATGGTATGTGAACTATATTTTGATTAAAATAATCCTTTCAGCCCCCTACTGATTTGAGCATGACTACTGGAGTGAACCCCTGTTTTCAAGAGGAATATGTTCTCACCCCTTAGGAAGGCTGAGGTAGAAGATTAAGAATTCACTGCTGAAAACATTTACAAATACTGAAAATCCTTCAAGCACATAATTCAATGTAACAAAATATTTTGAAATTTTCCTCATCAGTAAAGCAAAAATATTTCATTGGTACATGTAAAACTGCTCTCACCCTACTTTTTAGAATTTGCTGCTTTTAAACGAATACAAAGTAGATTAAAAAAAATCTGACATATAATTTATTACTAATTAGTGTGTGGTTCAGAAAATCTCTTTTACACTCACTCCTTCATTCCACAAATATTTATTGAGCACTTACTATGTGCAAAAGCACTCTGCTTGGTGCAGGGCACAGTGGAGAGAAAATGTTACAAGTCCCTGCTGCTGGGGGTGCTGAAGCTTTGGTGGAGGCTGACCAACCACAAAGGAAGTAGAAGTTATCAGACTGAATGTCCACCTTGAAGAATGAGTAAATCAATTGACTGCCCTAAGTGGTAACACCAGCAGGATGTCCCCACTCTTGTGCCCTATGAAGGCAGGAGACAATGTGAAGACATCAATAGTATGTGTCAATCCCTGTTCCTTTCACGGGAGCCAGGAGCACATTCTGTCTCTGAAACACAAACAAATGCAATCTGGGTACGCAATCCCCAAATCAGCCCTCAAAACACAGGTCTGGGTAATAATACTCAACGACAAAGTCTTTTTATTTTATTATTTATTTCTTTTAATACAAAGCTTTGGCATTAGCAATTTTATGAAAAAATAAAATGTACTAAAAATAAATGCTTGTGTGGCATGATTGGTAAATGATGCACAAAAATAGGTTCTTTTTTCCTTCAAGGCAATCAGTCAGAAAGCAGTTTTTTTTTTTCTTCTTCAAAACCATTCTACCCTATGGAATAAAAGGAAAAAGAGGTCATAAATTAGTTAAAGAGTAGTCAAATGTTTAAAATAACAGAGAAGTGACCCTAACTGGAGGGTGGCCTGGGCTGTCCCCAGCTATTTCCCAACTACCTTGGTAAGGCCAGGAAGCCATTAAGTGTTTTCCCAAAATCAGCAGTTTCAGATCTGCAGTTGAGGGGCTCATCCGTCTTAGAGGTGCTTTAATACTCCCCAAAGGATGAAGAAAAAAGGTCAGGACCGTGGCGTGTTGTTTAAATACACAGGGACGATTATCATACAACTTTTCCTGGTTTAAACACATGTTCTCAATGCTGAGGGTACTGAAATCTATAGCTGTTGTCTTTAAAAAATGCTCCTCTTACCCCTCAAACAAGAATGTCCTTACTTATTTTGAAGTGACAAGGATGTATGGCTCTCTCACAGGAATCCTCCAGACTTTGGGTGTGTGTGTTTCTGCCCTTGTATCAGGTGTAAAAAGAGACTATGACCTTCTGACAAGTCCCTGTGCTGGCCCAGCTCCTGATGCCCTGTGTTGTGGGGCCGCCCTGGCTTTCTGATGTCTTGGACTCCTGCTCATTTCCAGGGTCCCCACATCAAGCTGTTAACGTTGATCTCTTCCTTTCAGCTGAGCTTCAGCTCTTTGCTTCAAACCACATAAGCTTTGGTTATCATACAACTCTCCAGCAACTCTTGATTTCAGCTCCTGCTCACCACCCTGGCTTCCTCCTTCAACTCCCAGTTTTTACCTATCTATCTTCCCACCTCCATGCTCTACCACATTAAGCAACTTCGCAGCCACTAGGAATATCTCTCTTCTGAAAAGCCTGAGAACCCATTACCAGCTGTTTACAAGAATGAAGTCCAAATTCTGTCTCCTGCCTACTGCCATCACAACCTACAATAGACACTCTAAACCATGCAACTCCCCAATCTTGCTCTGTGCAGTCCTTACTGTGTGACCTAGTTATGCCCAGGCTAAGTCACTCCTCCATGCAGCCTTTTTAGCTCCCCCAAAGGTAAAGCAGCAGCTCTGCGGGCATGACCCAAAAGGGCCTTTGCACACTCCCTCACTCTCCAGCTATGTCAGCACGCATATGAGGGCACGGCCCTGAGCTCCATGGGCAGGATGGGTCTCCGCTAGTTTCAACACTGTGACCCCAGTACTTAGCACAAGGCCAGGAGCCTACTTGGGAAATGGCATCTCAATGAATGAGAGGGCATTGTCAACTTTTTTGAAAAAGCTCTGGTATAAAGGATATTCACAACTTCGCATAAAGCTCTGTGCTTTATTATTTCTTATAGTTCCTATTTAAAATAACACATTTTCTAATATTTCCTCAGAAAAACTGAATATTAGATATAAAGACTTTTTAGGGGTAATCAAGTTCTTAAATCTACTTTATCTTGTTGCCCCTTAAAGGCTGGGCACAGTGATTCACACCTATAATCCCAGCACTTGGGGAGGCTAAGGTGGGTGGATCACCTGAGGTCAGGAGTTTGAGATCAGCCTGACCAACACAGTAAAGCCCTGTCTTTACCAAAAATACAAAATTAGCCAGGTGTGGTGGCAAGCACCTGTAGTTCCAGCTACTCGGGAAGCAGACAGAAGAATTGCTTGAACCTAGGAGGCGGAAGTTGCAGTGCACCAAGATCACTGCACTCCAGCCTGGGTGACAGAGCGAGACTCTGTCCAAAAAGGGGAGGGGAGGGGAGCAAGCAAGCAAGCAAAATAATAACCACCGTCAAAGAGGGCAGAGAAGTCCAATGCAAGTTCTTACTGCCTTTAATACTCTTGTTGTACCTGCATTTTTAGAAAACCAAATTTGTCTTCTTCAACCACATTATTTGGCACTATCCTCCTCTCTGAAGTAGTGAAATGCAAGCAGTTTAAAGGAAAAGGTTGGAACCAGAGGTACTGGGTTTGAATTCCAGTGTCCTTCTTCCTATGGCATCCCTCTGGAGTCACTCAATCCCTCTAAACTCAAATTTATTCTTTTGTGTATATGTACCTCACACTCAGATTGGCTCAAAGGAGAACAAATGCTAAGAGAAAGAAGAGGATCCATTATCCAGCAATACACCTCAAACAGAAGTTAATTTTAAACCTTTTCTGGAATTGTTACAAGAAAGGTTGTGTGAGCAAAAGATTATCAGGTTGAGAACTAAAAATTCAAAATTTTTTTAGACAAGCATTTCTCAAACTAAAGTATACAACCTATAAATGGTTTATAAAATCAATTTAGGAGTTAACAACTAGTATTTGTAAGGCTGGTTGCCTCGCCGGGAGTTCGGACACGCCCATCTCCCTCCCCGCTTGAAAATTACATTATCAGAATATGCCCATCATCTAGCTCCGCCTTGGAAATCCCCTCTGCACTCGGCACCTAGCCCGCCTTGGAAATCCCCTCTGCACTCGGCACCTAACCCCACCCTTGGAAATCCCCTCTGCACTCAGCACTTAGCCCGCTCACCGGAAATCCCACCTACCTACCAACAGCAGCTCACCCCGTCCACATCCTGTTTCTCCAAATCCAATCAAATGCCTTCACTCCCTATAAAACCCCACTCCTGAGAGGAGTCGAGCGCAACTTCCCTGGCCCTTCTCCCCGGGATCACAGACCCTCGCCCAGGAGCTGAATAAATTGGCATGTAATTTTCTTGTGCTGCTCAGCTTCCTCGTTTTTAACTCGGCAATAAACCTACAGAGAATAAACTTTACAGTATTAACAAGGCAGGATTGACTACATCAGAGAATACTGCATGTAGTCAGGGAAGCGTGTGTGAAATTTGTTTCAGTCATATATGGGAGTACTGGGTCACAATGCAAAAATGTATCTCTTACAACAAGAGATGGTTTTTAAAAAGTTTGAAAAACACTGCTTTTGATATTTAAGGTTCTAAAATAGGTAGCTGAAAGAGAACCCAACACCTCTCCTCAGCCTCTGACCCCTCCTAGGAACAATTCAAGAGGGACCCTTAGCATAGGATGAGTCTTAGAGCCTTCCACCTGATGTGAGGTATGCCTATGAACAGCTCTATACTGTAGCTTCTGTCTGAAGAATCAGGTCCTGGTGTAGGCTCGCTAGCTTTCAAAGTGTCCTGTGCTTTGGATGGACAATTCTGACTAACACAAAGTTCTTTCTTTCTTTCTTTTTTGAGATGGAGTTTCACTCTCGTCACCCAGGCTGGAGTGCAATGGTGTGATGTTGGCTCACTGTAACCTCTGCCTCCCGGGTTCAAGTGATTCTCCTGTCTCAGCCTTCTGAGTAGCTGGGATTATAGGTACCTGCCACCATGCCTAGCTAATTTTCTTATTTTTAGTAGAGATAGGGTTTTACCATATTGGCCAGGCTGGTCTCGAACTCCTGACCTCAGGTGATCTGCCCGCCTTGGCCTCCCAAAGTGCTGGGATTACAGGTGTGAGCCACCATGCCTGGCCACAGAGTTCTTTCTCACATCAAGTGGAAATCTACCTTCCTGTAGGTATCTCCAGAGCTCCAGAAATACAGAGTAAGCATCACTGTGCATGCACTGGTTAGTTAACATGAAGCTATTTTGAGTGCTAAACCAGGCAATATGGGTAAAAGAGACCAGTACAGGCCTAAGATCTTGGTAGGAATTCAATAAACAGTAGTTATTCTCATCTTTAAGAGTCCTTCAAACACCTGGAAACATCTCTCTTCTTGCCTGGTTCCCTCTCTTCCAAACCAAGCATCCCCAAGACATCAAATAAATTTTCACACCTTTTTATGTTGAGTATTCTAGTTTCTCAATATTCTTCTTAAAAAAGAGTACTGAGCGAAATAATTCAGAAATACTGAGAACAAAATAGAAATATCAGCTCTTTTTATATAAATAAAGGAGTTTATATATATAAATTTCTACTACTACACTAAGAGGAGGGAGCTCACCAGGAGCTTCCTGGTGACCTGCTACAAGGAGCCAGGGATTCCTGATCTCGGGTTATGCCACTGGAACATTTACTCTAGTTATTTTTTATCACATTTACCACTTCAGATTCACTTCCTCCTGCCAAGATTGTTTTGAATCTTTTTTTTTTTTTTCTTTAATTGAAAGAGGATCTCAATGAAACTCCTGATCTTCCTTTTCTTTTTTTTTTTGAGACAGAGTCTTGCTTCGTCACCAGGCGCCAGGCTGGAGTGCAGTGGCGCGATCTTGGCTCATGACAACCTCCGCCTCCTGGGTTCAAGCAATTCTCCTGCCTCAGCCTCTCGAGTAGCTGGGACTACAGGCATGCGCCACCACGCCCAGCTAATTTTTGTATTTTTAGTAGAGACAGGGTTTCACCACGTTGGCCAGGATGGTCTCGATCTCTTGACCTCATGATCCGCCCGCCTCGGCCTCCCAAAGTGCTGGGATTACAAGGTGTCAGCCACCGCGCCTGGCCCGATTGTTTTGAATCTTGAATGATGAGCTACCCTTCTCTGCAAATCTTAGAACATGATTTCTATGAATCAGAATCTAGGAACCAGAAAAGGGCTCTAGGCAATACCTAGTCATACCTCTCATTAAACATAAAATCTCTACTATATATTTGTATATGTTCCTCAAATAAATAAAAATATTTATTTTTCTTATTTTGAGGGAAAACTAGAGTGACACAAATATCAGCTGGCAAATGTTTACATTTCACAAAGTTTATATGAATAACCAAGTAGAGTAAAAGGCCTCTTTTGGGAATTGAAATTCAATAGCCTTGCTTATCCAGGTACTAAGAAACAGAGGTATAACAAGCCAATATGTAAATATATTTAGCTTGTATTTATTTGCTTCTTTGACTAACATCCTGTTTACATTTGCAAAGTTTCAAAATCTACCAGCTTTGTTTGCAGTGGTAAAAAAAATTTTCATGTGTAATTAGTCATAGTACTCAAATAGTATTTCATCCTAATAGAAGGGTAGTGACTCTAAACACATGGGCTTTTTGATGGACTTCTGATTGAAGCCAACAGCATCAAGCCCTTGGTAAATGCACCAAGCATGGTGAGGGAGGGATGGGATTTTGCACCCCTTGTGGGGCTCCTCCCTGTGTAGTCAGCAACCCACTCATGGCAGGGGACCCTGGACTACCTGGGTCCCACAGGCTACCCTTACATCTTGCCCACAGGGTTTCAACGGTGAGTAGACAGGGTGTCAAGGACTTGCTGAAATCGTAATATACAAGAACATTGACTAGTAACACTGCCAGATAAGTAAACCATTCTAATAGGTATATGCATAGAGGTGAAGTTTATTATCAATTTTTAGACAGCCATTAAAACGCCAAAAGATGCAATCTGTTGATATATGACCATCTTACAAATGGATGAGGTTACTCAGAAAATTAAGCCAGGGCAATTAAGGTGAAAAACAAAATCTTATTTTGGCTGTAAGTTTCTTGGTAGATAAAGGTAAAAACACAAATAAAATCGATGTTGAAAAATTCATTAATAAAGAATAATTACAAATTTATTTGTTAAAATAAACTTTTCTCTGGAATAAAATCACTAGGAATTTTTCATCGACATTTTTGAGAAAGAGACATTGGGTAAGAGTACTGTTATCTTTCCTATCATCTGCCACAGTAAAAACTGCCATTAAAAAGATTAAGTAATTCATCCAAATCTATGTGGCTATTAATGAGTTTACTTAATATTTGCATTAATTTCTTTTTGGACCACATTATATTTAGCACTGCTGTGATCTAAATATNAAAAAAAAAAAACCAACACATAAAAGCACAAATTGAAGAAGACATTGCCCCAAATTCTAACGTAAGATAATCACCATTCATATTCTGGTGACCATCCTTGCATGTATACACATGTGTGCATCCACAACACGCACACACACACACTCTCTCCATTTCTCTCTCTAAATGGGATCATGAATATTGTCCTTCGGTGGTTTTGCCTGAAGGCACAGAAATAATAATCGAACGAACAACAGTGAAATCAACCCTCCAAAACTGTTAATGGGAAGAGGGCTGGACTAAGACATGGATCTATGATCCATGACTTAGATTCTGAGTCATGCAGGCATTTAGGCATGGAACTGAAATATTATAGTCCAGACACTATGATTTCTAATAGGTAACATGTCTACTAAGCACTCTCTAAAATATCTGATGCATGAACTGAACATCAGACAGATTCTGAGTGGCAGTCAGGTGACTGTTAAATTACTCAATAATTCTTGAAAAGTGCCTAGTGTCATTATTTGCTTGTATTGGTTATCACTCATTTGTGAACTTTTTAAGAAGTAGGTCTATATTACTATCTTGCCTGATGGGTTAGCACAGGAGTAAGCAACAGTTGTGGGTGAAGTGTTTCCCCCTAAACTGAGGTTTCAATCATAGCTACTCACAGAGCTACTATAGTTCTGTGTCCTATTTCATGGAAAAATTTACTTCCCAAACAATAAAGGCAGGTGGTCATCTTACTAACAGACCTTCAACAGCACTGCAATGGCATTGGCTTGGCTAACATTTATTGAGCACTTCTTAAGTACCAGGCACTGTGCTAAGCATTTTATATGCTGACTCTCATAACAACCCTGCGATGTGGTCCTATCATTATCTCTGTTTGTGAATGACTAAAAGGAGCTTCAAATAAATATAACTGCCCAGGTGTTACAACTAAAAAAATGGAGGAACTGAGAGTGAAATCCAGGTGTGTATGACCCTAGAGTGTAAGGAATTAGGTGTGCCATGCTGAAGGAAAACTGAATGGGTGGTCAACAGCAGCAGCTAGTGGTGCACTGCTAGATGAGGCACAGTGCTCCTCTGATAGCTGGGGAATGCCACCCAACCCTGACATCTGTGACCCCAACCTGTATGGGCTCACAGATGCCAAAGGGCACTTCTTGCAATTATCTAGCTCACAGATTAGATCTAATAACATATGTCACTGCAAGTGGAGGCCACTTGCCCATTGTTTCTATAGTTGGACAATGGGCAGTCAATTAAATCAACTGCATGAGGTAGTTTGATTATTACTCATCAATTAAAGTATCAGGACATAATTGAATATGGAGATCACGTGAATTCCACCCATACCAATTTAGGTTCAAATGTGGGCAGTGTCCCAGGGTTGCTTTCATCTCTAATTAAGTTTTCATGAATATTGGTAAAAGAAAGGACTGAATGACATCCTACAGCAAATATTCAAAATTTAGAACAAAATAAAACAAAGCAAAAATCAAAAACCTTTTCTACACCTTATCCCTGTGAAAAGCTACTCTTGGAACAGCACTGGATCAAAATGGACCGTAACAGTTATCTAGTCCAATCTTCCATCCTCTGAAAACACCTCACTACAGCACCTCTGAGAAGTGACATCCAGCCTCTGCCTGCATTCCGAGTCCTGGGCAAGCCCTACAGCAAACCATCCCACCACGAAGCAACCTCATTGACAGATGGCCTTCTTTTTACTGAGGTAAAACCTGAAGTCATGGAGCCTGCTCTTTGGTCGTCATTTTGCCCATGGAGATAGTGCTTAGACTTATTTTCTCTTCCTCCTGACAGTCGTCCTAATATCCAGAAACAGCGGGTCTTTTTAATTGCTTCTTTTCCGCAGGCCAAGCATCAAAGGTACTGGTCCTGACCATAGACATGGGTGCAAGGGCTTCCCCAGAAGCCAGACGTGCAAGGTCCAGATAAGTGTGATGAACACAAGTAAAGTGACAGCCTTTTACACTCTAAGACTATACTTGTTCTTTTGGCATTTGCATTACACTGCTGATTCATTCTAAGCATGTGGCTAATGAAAACCTCTGGATCTTTTCTCAAATGAGCTGTTATTGTTGAATAAGGTGAACTCCCAATCTGTGTTACTGACTAAAAATGTATGTTGATGAAATAAAGTATTTTGCTAGATATGATCCCATCAGGATCGGTATGAAACTGGTGGAAAGCCAATTCTCACCACCTTCATGAAAATTACTCCATGTGTTTTCTTAGGATCATCTGGCACATGCAATCCAAAAAACAATTTGTTACTTACTCATTAGCATTCAAGCTAGCTGTGGCTCTGATGATCATGTAGCAGAGTGTGAGGGCACTGAGGAGGCCAAAACTGGCAATAATAAACCATTCTTCTGTTGACAAAGGAAAGGGAGGAAATCACTCTGGGGAGAAGGTTTAAGTCAAATCGACGCCAACATTTCCCTCAAATGCAACGAAGCAGACGTCAACGGAGGTGTAAGCCAAGATTGGCCCAAGGAAGTGAAGCAGGAGGTTTGCCAGAGAGCTACTAACTGAAGAAGGTTAGTGGAAGTACTGGTGAAAGCTGCAAGGGAGAAAGGAAAGCATGGCCCAACCATTTCTTCCATTTTAAGTCCTGAGGTCTGTGAGGAGTGTGGCCACCAAAAAGGATGTGGTGAAAACAGGTATATAAAATTGCACATGGTCATAGATGTTTTCATTGTTAATTTAAATGACAGCAAAGTAGACTAAGCACACTTATAACCTTCTTTCCTTCTTCCTTCTGTCATTTCTGCATGGCTTTCATTGTTAGTCAAAGGCTCAGGAGCACGGAGCAGAGGTTCTCCAGGTCCTGTGGGTGCTCCCAGCATTCTACAAGCCGGCCTCCCACGGCATCCATGGCTACATTCTTCTCTCTTATGCATGGGCTTACTTAGGATATTTATATAAAAAAGGACACCTCACTGGTGTCTCAAGAAAATAGAAACTACTCTTCCTGACACCACTGCCAAGGAGCAGCACTGGTTCAGGCTGTGACAAGCAAAGTAGGAAGGGCAAGCAACAGACCAGGTACTTGGCCACCAAAGAGCTGAAAACCTCTGGTACTTAAAACTCTAAGGGTTTTTATCTAGCCTGTCTCTCTTTCTCCCTTTATCCAGATATGTTCCCTTACCTTTTCAGAGCCTATTTTGTCAAGGTGACATTTTAAAAACTGTGTTTATTGAGAACCTTGAAAACAACCCAAGAACCAAACTGACTTGCTAAAAAGCCTTAACTAGAAAATATTTCTCAGAGTATACACTGACTAGGGTTGTTTTCACAAAATGTTAAACAATAAAATTATCTGTATATCTGCAAGAAGGCAGAGAGAACTGTTTACACATGGACTGCCAAATGTTTTATGCACAAGTTGTATATAATGTATGGTTTTCAATCAGGGTTCCACAAATTCTAACCCTGCATGCAAAATTGTGTGTGCATAGGCATTTTTCTAGAAAAACATACTTTCATTAGATTTTAAAGGTGGTGACTTTCAAAAGGTCAAGAAGCACTGCTCCTGGGGACTTCTGGGCTCAGAATGTGTTCTATAAGCATTTCTCTGCCCACCTTAACTTATGTTACTAAAATGCTTAGTAAACCTCTTCTTTTTAGACATCAGTGCAGTCACTGACTCTTGAATTACAAACTTCCTCATTAGTAGATTGAAGCTTTTTATTTTATCAACATGAACATTCAGGAACACATAAAACCCACCATTTTTACCTGCAATGTTTTAACTTAGGGAAAATGTACATGGCATTTTAAAAAAATCAAGAGCTGAATGTCATCAACCTCAAGGAACTTAACATAGTATCTTCTTTTTTCTTCTTGGAGACTTTATACATAATACCTGGTAGAACTTTGTCACATCTGTGTTTCCAAATTCTGAGTATACCATCCCATATTTGCATGTCTGTGTGTGTATGTGATTTCAGTTTTAAAAACTAGTAACAAAAGGAAGTAAACATCATCATAAAACACCCAATATGCTGGTGGCATTTCCACAGTGCCCCCTGCAGCAGGCCTGGCTACCTTTGCCCCCAGTGCCTACTTAGCACAGTGCCTTGCACACAGTGGGTACCAGTTGGATGCATTGTAATTGCTATGGTGCTACAGGGCTTTGGAGGGAAAGCAGAGGTAGCTGTGGTTTAGTTCAATCACATGAATTTTATTTATTAACATCATATGTAAATTCTACTAAAGTTGATTAATTTGGTAGACGAAGTAATCTTTTTATCATCAAAGCATAAGATTTTGAAAGGACATTTCTATATAAAATATAATGGGATCAGTACTTAATGTAGTTAAGTAGTAGGTGCTCAATAAATGTCTGATCAATGAAGGACCTAAAAAACTCACTAATAAACCAACAACTTTTGTGTCCTTTATTACTACTCAATCAAGTTTTAAAACTGTAGACCATAAAACCTAAACGCCAAAGTAAGAAAACCATGAGATGCTATTAAAATGAATCATTGAGAGATGATGAGAAATGAGCCAAACTACACTCAAAGCATAGTTTCCCGTACTGCATAACTGAATGAAAGCTGAGTTTAGACAGACAGAATAAAACCTGGGGAATCATTTTCTAATAATACTGTCTGGTTGGTTAAAAACATAAACACTTTGATTGAACAGACCACACAAGTCTTAATATGTGAAGAAGAAAACATTTTGTAACAGTGTCATCCATTTCACTGACTTCCAGAGTGGAGTGGGGTCCCACAAACCTCAGGGGCATGAAGCTCTAGGCAAGCAGCAGTAGGTACTGGAAAAGGTGATAGCAGAGCAGCAACAAAGAAGATGGGTGAAAGGCTGTTAGATGAAAATAACATGTAAAGAATGGAACTGAAGAGAAGAGCTGGCTTGTTGAGGGGTGAATGTCTATGATGGCCACATTCACGCTGTCAACTCACTCACACCGGCTTTAGGCACTGCCATCAAAATACTCAGCATTTCCTTCCTGCTTTTCAACAGTGCAAACATGAAGACGTTCATAACTAGCTCACAGTATTTTTCTCCAGGTAGATTGTGCTTTGGCTTTTCTCCGACCTTGTGTACAATTATACCAAACAGTTAAGAGCCAAGAGACCGAACTTCCATAAAAAGTATAAAGTGTGCAACAGGCTATGTTCTGTGAACTGTGAACTTTTAGGTTCAAATTCTAGATAAGTTTCCCACTAAGTAGCCTGTAGTCTGGGAGGTGGAAAGCACCAGTGGTCACGGCATACAACACACCAGCAATGCTGCTGGGGGCCTGTGCCACCTTCCATCATCTCCCTTCAAATGCCTGTTTGCAACACAATGATTTCAAAACAAGGTTTATAAAACAGCGACTAAGACAGACCTCTGAACAGCTACTCATCAAATGCAGCTATTCCTATTAATCATATCCAAACAAACACAGAAGCTACTTATCATAAATAAGGTTTCATTCTTCCAAATACCTGTTTTAACAGAAATACACATCACTTTCTTGGTTACAGTCTGTGTTGCAGGCCGCGGCGAGTGCCTTGATTCTCCTGATGGTCCTGAATGCCCACACAGGCAGCCATGTGCCCTGTGCCTGAGCGGAGGCCCCCACTTACTTGTTACTGCAATGTTGATTTCTCCTGTTCTCGGAGTGAGCTCCCCATCCTGAGGAAGAGGTGATATCCCCGAAGTTCGAAGTGGCTCAAGGCTGAGGGAGTTGTCGCCGGCAAGGTCGCCGAGGGCTGATCTTCGATTAACAGCTTGGGTTCTGGTGAGTCTTTCCATATCGAATGCTACGTTATCAGTACACGGCAAATTCGGCTGCAAAATATTTCCAGGTTAAAAATAATTGTTAGGAAAACAAATAATTTTGTAAGATTCTAAACTTTAACGGCCTGTTGCAAAGACCTCACCAAGTTCTTTCCCTGTGATCTGCTCTCATTTACCTGCCCACCTACCTACTCTTTCTCCTCTCACCCTAAGAGTTCTTCTTCAAAAGGCACAGAGATCTCTTCTCACAAATGGTACAAAGGAAAACCAAAATTCACTGCAGATCAGAGAAAACTGGTCATGGCACACAGGGAATCATAATCATTAACATAAAGATAGCAAACATCCAGTTTAAAGAGTAAACTATTACTTTGCTTAATGGTAAATGTCCATGTTGAAGAATCTCAGGTAATAGAAAACACCTCTTTCATCCTACTAACTTATCTGAAAGCCCCATTTATCTGACAGTCAGTTTTAAGTATCTTCTAACTTTAAACCCAAGTAAAACATAAAGCCAAGAGTAGGTCAAAGTTGAAAAGGCTTTTGAACTATAAGAAAATGATAGTTCAAAACCTAAGCACCTAATCCTGAGGGAGAGGTACAGAGATGCTTGCGGCCAAAGTCAACCAATTAAAAAGTGAGTACCAAAAGTCTTCCATTTTAACAACGTGAATATTTGGTTTACCTAGCAACCTTTGGTTTTCCCAGCATGTAGCAGCAGGCAGCACATGAGAAGCAGAGCTGGGAAGGGTGGCTATGAGAAGTTTATATGTTTATAGAGAGAAGTTTCAGCCAACTAAACTTGGAACAATGGCTTCCTGGGCAAATGAACTATTTCAGGTCATCTCAAAGTCTTATTTAAAAATCACAGAACAGTGTACTACGTGATGCTTAGATTCACGCTCAGTTAGAAGAGGTTTTCTTACGTTCATCACATTTAGGGATCCACAGTAGCCTGCAATACATTTTAGAAGGGCTTTTATTATAAACAGAGGAGGAAAGTATTAGCACTTAATATACTTACCAAACAAACAAAAAAACTCAAGAAGGCTAGAGGTAACAACAGAGGGTAAGTTAATGGTTTTGGTGTTTCTGCACTGTTGGCCAGGCACGGTGTCTCATGTCTGTAATCCTGGCACTTATGGAGGCCGAGATGGGCAGATCACTTGAGATTAGGAGTTTGAGACCAGCCTGGCCAACATGAGAAAAAACAGTCTCTATTAAAAACACAAAAATTAGTGACTGGGCATGGTGGCTCACGCCTGTAATCCCAACACTTTGGAAGGCTGATGCTGGTGGATCACAAGGTCTGGAGATTGAGACCACCCTGACCAACATGGTGAAAACTCCATCTTTCTAAAATACAAAAAATTAGCCGGGTGTGGTGATGTGTGCCTATAGTCCCAGCTACTTGAGAAGCTGAGGCAGGGAAGTTGCTTGAACCTGGGAGATGAAAGTTGCAGTGAGCTGAGATGGCACCACTGCACTCCAGCCTAGAGACAGAGTGAGACTCCATCTCAAAAATTAAAAACAAAAAGTTAGCTAGGCGTGGTGGCAAGTGCCTGTAATCCCAGCTACTTGGGAGGCTGAGGCATGAGAACTGCTTGAACCTGAAAGGTGGAGGTTGCAGTGAGCCGAGATGGTGCCACTGCACTCTAGCCTGGGAGACAGAGCGAGACTCCATCTCAAAAAAAAAAAAAAAAAAGTTTCTACACTGTCCTAGGCCTCACAGCAGATGCTCTATGTTAAACCAGATGAAATGGGGGTGAGTTTGCCCCCTGGGAGACATCTGGCAATGCCTGGAGACATTTCTGACTGTTGAGGCTGTGGTGCTGTGCTACTAGCATTTAGATGCTGCTGAACAGTCTACAACACACAGGACAGCCCCCACAAGAAGGGATTATCCAGTCCATGGTGTCAGTAATGCCTGATACTTTGAGAAATCCCATGTTAAATTACATCACCACTGACATGATCTCTGGAGACAAAGGACAAATGGGGCATTACTGCCCAACTGTATAAACTGAAACTGTGTTTGACAGTATATTTAAAATGAAATGACTTTGATCTTCTTTGGGTTGTAAGCTAAAATGAGTAGTTCATCTGTTTTATTAAACTTTTTGTTCCATAAGGAGATTATTCTTTCATTCTTTTTTGAGACCATAAACTACTTTATTTTCCTATAAAAAGCATAAGCCCGCATACACATGCTTCTCTTAAGCAAGGACTAACCAAGGTCCTTGGTTAGTCAAGTCAGTGTTGACCTGGCACCTACCACAGCTGGTCTCTGGCATGCCTGGCAATGGCCCTGCCAAGCTGTGGTTGTCAACAGTTCTCCTTGGGCTTCAGTCACTGCTCGCCTTCTCTGCTTGCGACTTACCAACACCCAAGAGATCAAAGTCAAACTTCAGGGGGAAGAACATAAGCAATGACATAATTTTATATTATGCCAAGCACAGAGATTATGATTGGAACAGAGTCAACAGCATATATCCTACTTCTAAAAAAAGATACTGGAATGCAGAAAAATCATGTCCTTCTCTCCACCATCAGTTCCTCATCCCATACTCATCATCCAACAGAAGTACACTTTTAAAAGTGGACCATGCCAGGTGTGGTGACTCACACCTGTAATCCCAGCACTTTGGGAGGCTGAGGCAGGAGGATCACTTCAGGCCAGGAGTTTGAGACCAGCCTGAACAACATCTTGTCTCTTCAAAACATAAAAAAGTGGCCAAGTGTGGTGGCTCATGCCTGTAATCCCAGCACTTTGGGATGTTGAGGTGGGTGGATCACTTGAAGTCAGGGGTTGGAGACCAGCCTGGCCAACGTGGTGAAACCGTCTCTACTAAAAATTAGCCAGGGGTGGTAGCAGGTGCCTGTAATCCCAGCTACTTGGAGGGCTGAGGCAGAATTGCTTGAACCTGGGAGGCAGAGGTTGCAGTGAGCCAAGATCGTGCCATTGTACTCTAGCCTGGGCAACAAGAGCCAAACTCCGTCTCAAAAAACAAACAAAACAAAAAAGTTAGCCAGGCATGGTGGTGTATGCCTGTGGTCCCACCTACTCAGAAGGATGAGGTGGGAGGACTACTTGAGCTCAGGAGTTCGAGGTTACAGTAAGCTATGACTGCACCACTGCACTCCAGCTTGGGCGACAGAGAGAAACCCTGTCTCTTAAATTTAAAAAAAAGAAAAGACTAGTACAGTTATTTACCTCCTCTTCCAGTTCTCTGAGATGGGTTAGACTTCTTAGTAATCTGGAAAAAAGGCACTATTGGGCTTACAAGGTTACATGGCAAATACAGCCAGTGTTTTTTTGTGTGACTCAGTCATGCCTTCTATCACGCCGATTGTGTTATATTCTATTACACATACAAATAATAATACACAAAAGTGGTAACAAATGAAACAGGAAACATACCACAATTCCCAGGGCCTTCAATATATTAAGTTTGCACATAGGACAGGTACAATGTTCACTAAGCCAGGGATCCACACAGGATTTGTGGAAAACATGCCTATGAAATAATGGAGAGTTATGTCACAAATTACAAACTGAGAAACTATTAGGCCAAAATGGAAAGAAATTGAATTTTTAGTTAGTCTTTTTTCCACCCTTTCAGGACCTATTTTAAGCCCCAAGAGACAAATAATGGGAATTTATTAAAATATAACTTGCAGAAAATCTCCTGAACCCACTTCATATGTCAACAACACTGTGTAAGAAATGTTAAGTAGGATTTGGTTGTTTGGACTTTTTATTTGACCAAATTCCAAAAAAGACTAATGGAAACTTAGAAAACTTATTAAGAATGAAAATAATCACACCTTACAAAACAGTTATGCATTCTATAATAGCTAACATAGAAAAATGGAATTTCAAAAAGATATTAAATCATGGTTAAATGAAGAGTTCTCTGTATAGTTATTAATTGGTTTTATGGAACCCTGTCTGAATGTCATTTAAAACATCATTTTTAAAAACTTCTAAGCAATTTATGTTGAATGTTTATAAAAGCTACAGGGAAACTGGACTTATTTTAAGGGGTAAACTGTGCCTAGAATTAAGTAACACTTAGATGGCAATTTTTAGCTGAAATGTTTAAGGGGGAGGATGGGTAATTTTCTCTCTTATTCAGGAAAAGAGAAAGTCACACCCTTGTGACTGGAAATTAAGTCACAGAGAGTTTTGCAGTCTTAAAAAAAAGGAACTTGTGCCCTTTGGAAGGGAGGAGAGATTGCAGGAGCTGCAGAAATTAGTTCTCAAGCTCTAGCACCCTGCTCAGCAGCTTTCTGAAGCTCTAGAGTCCCGGCCAAACAAATAGAAGGTGGGTGCCAGGACAGACGTTCAGGGCAGCTTTGGAAGAATAATCTGAGTTTAGGATAAATGAAATTTTTGAGAAAGATACCAAATTGAATCATGGTATATACCTTTACAACTTTGTCAGTTTGTAATTTAATTTATATCTGTTTAAAAATGTAGTTTTGATTTATAAACAGAGGTCTAGAGAACTCAGTTTTGAGATTCAGAACAAACATTCCTGCTTACAACTTCAGCCTGAACAGTATACACACATGCCTGCCTATTACTGTTCGATGGCCTTATACTCATTTCTTTGGGGATAATAAGAGCAAAGATCTCGAAGAACAGATTTATCAATCTAGTCTTAAATTCGCAGACAATGAAATAACCGGAACCATCACCCCTGAGGGCACGGCATTTATTTAAACCTTAAAGCTTTTATTTAAGGGCTGGAAAGCCACCAATCCACAGGTGAGGCCCAAATATGTTCAGGACACCTAAGGCATTATGTCTTGTTCCTCGTAGCCTGTGTGTGGAGAGTTTCCTTACTACATACAAGGTGTCCCCAGGGCCAGCCTGGACTTTCCAGCAAGGGTCAACTGCGCTATTGCTGGTTGCTGACCAACAAAGACCACAACAGGCTTCTTAACCATGTTGGGGGATACCAACTCCTTTAGAACTGATATAAATTACAGAATCTCACCCTAAAAATCATAGGGATGCTAATGCCTAGTATCTTGCATATGTTTTCAGGAGGGGTACAGACCTGTGTAGTGGGTTAGTGCTAGGGTGTGGGGTGGCTGGGAAGGTGCTACAGGTCAGGCCTATGCAGGGTGGACGATGGGACTTGGCTGGCTGACAGGTAATGGAAGAGATACAGTGCCATGACCTCTGATCAGGGCTCCAGAGGAGTGGGAGGTACCCAGATGGGGTTTGGGAGTGGCCAGGATTGCTAAGCTGGTGGAGATGTGGTAAAGCCACAGCAACCGCCTGGAGTGGACGAAGGTATGGCTCTGGTGCTCCCCACTGGGGCCAGTTTTTGCTTTTCCCTTTTCTTACTGTGCTGTCTTTCTTTTCTCTTACTATTCAGAAAGAACCAAATGGTATAATCTTGGCGTTTCATTTTTAAAGCTGCACGAGTTTTGTGTTCTCTGTTTCTTTAACCTGAAATTAGTTATAAATACGTTCTTAACTGTTTCCTTCTAGGATTATTGATATTAAAAGAAGTGCCTACCCCTCTGTTTTACTAAACAATCACAATTTCTCCTCTAGGCTGTGGGGTACTATGAAGAAAAACATGAAAGACCAACTGGTTCTCTGGCGACAAATTTAGAAAACTTCCCTTCCTTAGCTAACTCAAAATCTGAAATATTTTTGGTTTTTTTAAAAAACTTCCTTTAGTCTGTGCAACTTACCCAGAGATCTTCAGTCTCAAATTCCCACAGCACATCCCTGGCTTCCACAAAGCTAGGTGGCTGTTCTCTTCACCCACGACCCTCCTCTCCTTCCTGTCTCTTCTATGATCTCCGTGGGCAGCTGCCCTGAACACGGTACCTTTTTTCCCTCATCACCCATTCTCTAACCCTCCTGCTGGTCTCCTCAGTGCAACTGTCACAAAACTCCATGTGGCCTTTCCTTCCCTTCTACTCTAAGTTCTGCTACAACACTCTGGTGCTCGGCAGACCATTTTTGCAGTGTAGCAATCTCAGCTAAGGACTGGGTCAGGAGCACCTATTTACCTTGGGAGGTATTTGGAGCAGTCAATGCAACACAGCGTGTGGAGGGACCACTAAGAGAAGTGCCAAGGCTGAGCACATGCAGGGTCATCACACGGGCAAAGCAGCCCCACTGATTGGCCACACTCCCATACACCTACCCATGCTTGCCCTCACTATGGCTGTGGGCTCTCACTATGGAGGGTGCTCCATGGACACCCAGACAGCCTCAGAAAGAGGCACCTGGGAAAAGTGGGGCCCTGAAAAGTAGTTCCCCACTCACGTGATAAAAACACATGTAAATGCAGAACAGACCCCACCACACACAAGGTGGTGGTGTACCGGGATGGAAAGCAGGTGACGTGTGGACAGTGAAACATGAAAAGCACAAGCATACCGAGCTTCAACAAAGTCCTTTATTCCTATGAGAAATACTTTGGGATACAGAATGAGAAACAAATAGAACATGAAAGGAACAAACCCAGCAATACTGAAATTCAGCACCTTCCCCTTTCCTATGTCCCACACATGCCATAAACTAGAGTGAGCAGAAGAGCGCTGGGAGAGGGAGAGGCCTCTATATTGAAGGTGAGTTGCTCTCACAGCTCTGCAGCCTCTTGGTGCCGTGTAAGAACCTGGCAAATATAAAAGGATGCAGGATTATTAAAGGTCTGAGACAAGAACTCTCTTCTGCTAGCTGGGGCTGGCAGCAGTCACTGTCCCTACAGGCCTTCGGCTGCAGTGAAGCCTCAGACACCTGCAGTGGCTGGCCACCTGTTTTAGCTCCCAAAGTGGCATCGAAACATGCGTTCATTCACACTGCAGCACTTCATTTCTGAAAAAATACTTCTAACTACTAAAAGCTCCTATGGCTAACCTTGAACTAAGAGGTCTAAATACGACGAGGTGACAGTTCCTCAGTTTCTAAGACCTGCTGGCTAACATCCAAAGGTGAATCAGCTGTGATCACTGAGCCAAGGAGGAGGCCCCACTGCCATGCTAACTGCCATCTGTCCACAGTAAATACAATAAATGGTGCGACAGAAGAGGAAAAGAAAAGGTCATGTGGCAAGAAGCCGGCAATCCATGAGAGGCTTGACAGCTCTGGATAGAGAGTCCTAGCTGAGCTTGTGAACTGTTAAGGAAAGACGGACATGAAGGTATCTGGGCCCATTTCCCTCCCTCACGGAGGGAAGAGGCAGTGGGCAGGTAAGACAGGAGAAGCTGTGGGGCGGTACTCGGAGGGTGATGGCTTTGAAAGAGTTTTAAAAACTGGACTAGGAAATGCGAGTGTGACGAGATGCCGGCGAGTGGAGACTAAAAGAACACTGAAGGAAGCAGCCAGCCAACAGAACAAGGCCCTGAGGAAGGGAGAGAGCAGGCACACAATGGTGCAGGAAAGAGCAGCACAGACCACAGCAGACGGCCTCTCCAGCCTGAAGGCCCAGGTCAGCACAGGGAGGGAATTCCACCCATTGCTTCCTCTTGGAAGTCATGGTGAAGTGGTCCTCTGAGAGTGAAGAATAAGCGTGTGAGTTAAGGTGCAGAAGGAGAGTGAACACACTTGCAGGTGCTGCTGTGATGAATGCAGAGGGCCAGCCAGGCAAAAGCAGGGCTCTGGGCAGTGGCAGACCCGGTGGCGAGGCTGTCTGCCAAGCCTGTTCAGAGTCCCGTGAGAAGACAGTGAGGGAGCAGAACTGCTTAGCAACATGAGGTACAGAAAGCCTTAACAGGCAACACCAACACTGGGGTTCAATGACAACAGGGGCGAGGAGGCATCCCAAGGCAGAAGAAATTCTGTAAGTGGCAGCTTGGTGAGAGGGAAGGCACAGCTGTGTGGGTGGCATCTGCTGGGAAGAGGCTTGAAGAGCCATGCATAGCCATCCTCAGCTCAGATGGTGCTCATCTGGAGGCAGTTTTGGTTGTCACACTGTGTGTGGGTGGGTGCTACTGACACCTAGTGGATAGAGGCCAAGGACACTGCAATGCTCAGTGACCTGGTCCCAAATGTCAACAGTGCCAAGGCTGAGAAACACTGCTCTAGGTTAAAGACTGTCACAAGTACTGCTTGATATGTAAAGTTAATTTTTACTACACCTGATAATTGCACTCTACATGGCAATGAGATGGGGCGCTGTGCTGAGCAGGCTGTGCAGTGCAGTCTAGGGAAAGCCACAGCTTGGTGACGCATGGGGATGGAACAAACAGCTGCTCAGTTCCACAGTAACAAGGAAAACTCTACACTCAGCCAGGGGAGTGGGCACAGTTAGTAACACAATGACCTAGTACTGAAAGACAACCGAGTAACAGTATCACAGAGGGTGCAACGAAATTCCGTGAAGTGTGACCAAAATTCTAATATTCACAAGCAGACCACAAACACAAACCATTTCTATGGTGGCAGGTGCAGCAGTAGAAATGATTCAGATCAACCATGGCCTGGACTCTTGGTGAAGGGCATGGCCTTGCGCATCAGAATCAGGCAGGAACTTATTCAAGTGCATATGCCTGGACTCCACTCGGGATGTTTCTGAAAGCTCCCCCACTGACTCTGATGCAGACAGGTTTGGAAAGCACTGAATTAAATTTTAAAAAGAGGGCCAGACATGGAGCTCACGCCTGTGATCCCAGCACTTTAGGAGGCTAGGGTGGGAGGATTACTTGGAGCCAGGAGTTCAGAGAAGCCTGGACAAAACAGTGAGACCCCAAACTAAAAAAAATAAAAATTATACAAAAGGAAAAAGATAAGTCCGAATTAAACTGTGGAAAAGTCAACAGTGAAAGGATGAAGATAATGGGAGTAAGCACCCAGAATAACCTACTTTAGGCCAAGCCTCCCTTAAGGAAGACCCCCCTCATTTTAGTAATACCCAAGAATGGGTTTAGAAGTCCTTATTCTTAGGTACCATGTGGTTCTGGAGGATCCTGGGCTGAAACAGCTAGATGGAATTTGGAGAGACTTGGCTTCTCCTGGTCATTCCCGTGTGGAAGCAGGTGAGTGTGCTTATGCCTCCCCTCTGTCCCGCTGGCTCTTCTCCTGATTTGCACTTGCATGTATATTTCCTTTAGCCTCATGTTTAGATCATAAATGACTGCACGTGAAGGAAGACCGGCTGTTACATAGTTTAATTTTCTACAGGACAGCTTACATTTAGTTTTATAGATTTTCATTTACATGTAAACTAGAATGACTTAACTTCCAGATTCTTGGATTTCTGTCTCAGTATATGTAATTCTTCAGTTTGATTAAAAAAAAAAACAAACACAAAACCTATCCTCCTAGACTCAAAATAGATTACTTTGTAAGTAAAATAAGACCAGTAGCCTCATGAAGATAACAACTCACAATTATTCGATTAATTCACACGCTCCATATTATAAGGCTGAAGTTGTGTGGATATCTTTTAAAGAGAAGGGAGAAGGAAAAGGGAAACTTCTTGGTTTTAGCCTTCCTGGCAGGTGATTTCCTATTTATCCAATTGACATTCAGAACAGTGTATCTTAAAGTTTCATACTCCCTAGCTTTAGAGGAGTCATGGTAGAAACCAACAGCCATTTCCAGAGCACCTAGGCACAGGCATATTCTCTCCTCATGGAGGGAGGCTTGGGTCCTATGTAGGGAGCACCATATTAAAGGCAGTCCTTGTCACAGCTCTGCCATTTCTGAATTGTGCGACCCTGGAACCTGCCATTGCCTCACCATTTTTCACTCTACAATGGGGAAAAAACACCTTAGGACTGCTAGGAGAATTATAGGAGACAGTGAGTATAGTCTACTCAGAGCAGAGCACTTGAACCACAGCAGGCACGAAGTAGGTATCAGTCCTCTCGACTCTGCATAATCTGGGTTTAGAAAAAAGATTTAATCCAAGTCCCTGGAGCTCTTGTACCCAGAGCCAGGTGAGCTTGATGAAGTCTCACTGGAGGACCTAGTGATGTAGTCTGATTTAAGATGGACAGGAACAGGAGCTGTTTTTGAAACCCACAGAAATCACAAAACAATGCTGAGCATAGTGGCTCACGTCTGTAATCCTAGCACTTTCGGAGGACAAGGCAAGAGGACTGCTTGAGCCCAGGAATTCATGTCCAGCTGTGGGCAACATAGCGAGAATCCCATCTTTAAAGAAAATGGGCCGGGTGCGGTGGCTCAAGCCTGTAATTCCAGCACTTTGGGAGGCTGAGGCGGGAGGATCACCTGAGGTCAGGAGTTTGAGACCAGCCTGGCCACCATGGTGAAACCGTCTCTACTAAAAATACAAAAATTAGCTGGGTATGGTGGTGGCCACCTGTAATCCCAGCTACTCATCGGGAGACTGAGGCAGAAGAATTGCTTGAGCCTGGGAGGCGGAGGTTGCAGTGAGCTGATATCGTGCCACTACACTCCAGTCTGGGCAACAGAGTGAGACTCCATCTCAAA
>NW_016107940.1:388310-404304 GCF_001604975.1 Cebus imitator
AAAAAAAAAAGAAACAAACATAAGATAAATGAAACCACAGAACAAGAATTCTCGACCTCAACACTCCCAGGCTGTGTCTGGGGAGTCTGGAGGCCACATGCCACATGGCATACTGGCTACACCTAGGAAGCCTGTGCAGCCTGCACCTGCTGAGTAGCACCACGCCCTGCTGGCCTCAGCCCAATGGCCAGCAATGCACAGTGGGCTTGGCCTCCAGAAAGTCATGGGGTGGGTGGCGCTCAAAAGCAAGGGAGATGCCCACTTTGAAAACGGGGCATACAAAGCACACTATCATTCTTTTCCAAACAAATGAAGTTAACATACTTGCAGGGGAGAATTCGGACGACATCATTCTGCTTATAGCTCTCTATGCAGACTGCACAATGATCAAAGTCTGGATCAGTTTCCTAAAATGAAAAGTACAGAAGCAAAAGTCACATGATGTAAGTATATAAATGGTGGGGATGCAATTCAGCTTTGAATTTTTCTGTGGCTACTATGGTCATCAAGTGTTATAAAGTGAAAATGATTACAATTAATTTCGTATGTTTTTGTTTGCCTAACTGTATTGGCCCAAATTATGTCTAAGCCAATCTATTCTGTTTTTAAAATTATAGTAATCTATATTTTGTTATATCTTACAAAAATTAAGTCGGAATTCTAATTTTTTCAAGGTTAGAATTTTTCAAGGTTAGAATCAGCTTGAACCATCATGATCTCCCCATTCCTCGGTCCCCCTGTATTACTTATTAGTCTGAAGAGTTTCACTGCTATGTTTGACACAGTCTGGAAGCTCACCAGGATGCTCACTTAAACACACAGCTAAGTACAGGCAGGAAAGATGGTGAGTCAAGTCCCAGCAGACTGCTGTGACTTGGTCACAAGAACATGGGCTGTGAATCTGGTCACAGATTTGGGATGGAGAAGAGTCACTGGCTCAATTCAATACTGGGTCTTTATTAAGAGTGAGAAAGAGTCAGCCAGGTATTTAGACAGCAGATTAATTGATTTCCTTCCTCCTAGGACTAAGAAGGGGTTTTGCCTAAGTTGTCATAAAATAAAACATGCCAAGAACCTAAGCCAGGAAAACAGACTATTTGCCATGTCATTGTCACTTGGACTGAAACTCAGTGGACAACTCTTGGCAGGTCTAGGAGGTACAAACTAAGATGAATTGATTTTAATAATTAAAGGACATAATTGTGCTGGCCTGGGATACAAAGTAAGATGGGTAGGTTAAAGCTGCTCCAGGGAATTTCAAACTAATGTGGCAGCTGAGGTTACCAGGCAAAGAAAGCATTTACACTGTTACACTGGTTACCATTTCTCTGCCACTGAAGTACAAGCTGTTTTGATGCTGCTTATATTTTCTTAAGTGATTTTCCCCCTTTTCTCTTTCCTTGGTGTACAATAAAGTTCATTAAGAGTGTCTTCACCTTCTGAAGCAGTTTCAAAGGCAACTATATATGGTGGTATCACAGCAATGGGAATCAAATGGATAAAGTCCAAGAAACTGGTAAAACTCAGGAAGACAGAGAATCATCTGAAATTGTCCTTCCAGACACAACTCTGTGCTTAAGTATTAGAATTGGGTGTGGGGCAGGAGACAGTTTGAGTTTTATGACTTTTGAGATGCCATTTTCCCATTCTAGATAACCTGAGTACCCTAAATGTAGGGGCAGCACTAAGGTGCAACTGTGTCCTAGGGGAGAAGCAGGGCTCTATCATAACTAGAGCTCTGAGCGGAGGATGTCGTTAGAGGTCTCCGCCACAGCATCTTGACACTGCCTCTCTCCCTTGGTCCTCTAAGCCACCAGGGATAACACTAACACACTTTGCTCTTCTGTTGAACTGCTCAACCCATTGCAGAGAGAGTACCTTGTTAGGTAAAACTCCCTAGAAATGCAGGTCTTCAATTCTCTGTGTAACTAGTAAAAAAACAAAACAAAAAAGACACAGCAAAGTCCTAGGAAGTATAAGAAAAAAAACACACATCTTGTGGCTTTTTAACGCACAAACGGTCACACTATAATTCTCTGAAAATGTATGCTAGGTTTTAGCAGAAGAAAACTCTTGTAGGAAAACACAGCTAGAGTTACTGCAAGAAAGTAGTTTAAAATAAAGCATTAGGTAGTATAGTTTGAGAAAATCTAACAAACGAAATGCAAACAATTAGGGTGTGTCCTCTCCCACCAAAGAAAAACAAAACTATTTGATGATTTTACAATGTTGAAGTTATTTCAGTACTGAACCTTGTCACCTTTTTTCACTGTCCTGATGAAACTATCTGATGATTTTACAGTGCTGAAGTTATTTCAGTACTGAACCTTGTCAACCTTTTCACTGTCCTGGTGAAACTATCTGATGATTTTATAGTGCTGAAGTTATTTCGGTACTGTACTTTCTCACCCATTTTCACTGTTCTGGTGAAACCATCTGATGATTTTACAGTGCTAAAGTTATTTCGGTACTGTACCTTGTCACCCTTTTTCACTGTTCTTGTTGTCAATTTACTGATGGCTTTCTTGGCTGCATCTCCAAGACGACGCTATGAAAATTGCAAATAAAAACAGATATTAAATGTAAGATCTCTGAATGATGTTATTTTTAAGCAATTAAAAGTATAAAGTCTCTAATTTACTACATCCCTCTCCATGTCCTACATAAGAGGATAATTAAAAAATAAAAATAAAAATAAACTGATGGCTGCAGCAGATTCAGCATTCCGGTGGAATAATAAGTGTTAGAGCACCTTGTTAAGTCAAATTCCCTAGAAATATAGGTCTTCAATTCTCCTGCAGTAAAAAAGTGAGGTGTCATAATTACTACATTTTGTGTTGAATAAATATCTGAAACATCACATTATCAAAACCTACTTCTTGTACACTCCAGAGCTACTCCTGCTGCTCTAATGACTTTTGGATTCTGCTCAAGGAGTCATCACCATTAGGTGTGTAAATGCTGTCTTAGTACAGGGAACCCTTGATTGCTCCTCGAAATTGCTTATCACATCATCAAGTGTGAAGAGAAGGAATGTGTCAAAGCTCCACTTCTGGCTCTGTTATACTATCCTCTGTAATCCTAGGAGATGCCTTTATCTTCCAGGGTTGAGCTATTTTCCTTATCTCTAAGGGTGAGGTAAGAGAATCTCCAAGGCTGGATTTATACAACATTCTTCCAGATATTGCTAGGCAATATCCACCGCTTGGCACCAACAACCTGAAGATGAAGAGATGGTGGATCCCTACCCTTGAAAAGCTCACTGAACTGGGAACAGTTCCAATTATGGTATACCCTTGAGCACGCCCCAGGCAGGGTGGAAGCGCAGAGGAGGTGACTAGGAGGGGCGGGGTGAGACGGGGAGGAACATCAGGGAAGGTCTTGAGGAGTCAAGGTCTGGGAAACTAGAGTAGGAAAGGTGTAGGGTTAGGAAGGGGTTCCAGGCAAAGGAATAATCTAATAAAGACAAGTAGGTGTAAAGCACAGGTATGTGAAGAAAATTAAGGTGAGCATCTGCTTTCCTGTTCAAATTAGAAAGCTTTGTGAATCAAAGGTCCCTAGGAACATTCACACTGGGACGAGGGGCACAAACTGAGACTGTGTCAGGCACACTGGGGAGACGGTCACTCTAGACACAACCAGGCCCTACACTGTGGGAAAAGGCAGATGCTGCTCCTGACAGAGCAAGGTGGGGACCAAAACAACAGAGACCCATAGAATGTTAAAGACCCATAGAAAATATAAAAAAAAAAAAATTTAGGGGAAAGTTTTAAACACACAAAAGAACAGAGAATAATTTAATAAAGCCTTCCAGATGTGCATGGTAGCTCACACATGTAATCCCAGCACTTTGGGAGGCCAAGGCGGGCAGATCACAAGGTCAGGAGTTCAAAACCAGCCTGGCCAATATGGTGAAACTCCATCTCTACAACAAATACAAAAATTAGCTGGGTGTGGTGGTGTGCACCTGTAATCCCAGCTACTCTGGAGGCTAAAGCAGAAGAATCACTTGAACCTGGAGGCTGCAGTTGTAGTGAGCCAAGATCACACCACTGCACTCTAGCCTGGGCAACAGGGCAACACTCTGTCAACTCTAATAGATACAGGCTTTTGTTAGACGCCATTATCTTTCCTAACGAAAGTAACAACGATTAATCAACATTATCCAATACTCACTCTATACTACAATTTCCCTGGTCTACAGAATGTCTTTCAGTAGCTGGCTTGTTTGAATCAAGATACAAAATCCATACACTGCGTTTGGCTGCTCTGCCTTTTAAGTCTCTTTTAATCTGTGAGTCCCCTCTATCACGCTGTATTTTAAACAGCCTTATGGAGATATAATTGACTTAAAATAGACTGCATGTATTTAAAATCTATGCCTTGACATATATTTAAAGTTACAGCCTGAAGTTGCATATGGAGTCTACATTTTTGTTTTCATGACCCATGAAAACCTAACAACAATTAAGACAGTGTTATCTATCACATCCCCAAACTTCTTTGTGACCCTTCCCAATTCCTTCCTCCCAACACCCCATCCCTCCATGACCTACTTTTTGCGACAACAGTTTGCAATTTCAGGAGTCTTAAATAAATGGAAAAGATACAGTATGTACTACTGTGTGTATGGTTTCTTTCACACAGCATAATTACCTTGAGGTTGGTGCACGTTTCAATAGTTAACTCCTTTCTAATGTTATCTAGTATGCCACTGAAGAGATGGCTCACAATATCCTCTCACATGTTGATGGGACATTTGCATTGTGGTCCAGTTTTTGGCTGTACTGAAAAGCTGACAACATTCTTTAGTTGCATGAAGACTGTACAATTCTTTGCATGGACATATGCTTTTTTCCTGAGGTAAATACTACAAGTAGAAAGATGGGCTCACCTGATAGGTGTCTGACTTTTATTTAAGAGACTGCCAAAGTGTTTTCCAAACTGAGCATAGTATTTTACATTTGCACCAGTAATACATGTAAATTATGGCCCCTCCATATTCTCACCAACACTTGGTATAGCGAGTTTTTGTGGGTTTTTTTGAGACAAGGTTGCTCTGTTGCCCAGATTCGATTACAGTGGTGCAAACACGGCTCACTGCAACCTCAATCTCTGGGGCTCACTCAAGTGATTCTCCTGCTTGAGCCTCTTGAAGAGCAGGAACTACAGGGGTGTACAACCATGTCCAGCAAATTTTTTTATTTTTGTAGAGACGAGGTCTCACTATGTTGCCCAGGCTAGTCTCAAACTACTGGGCTTTAGCGATCCTCTTGCTTTGGCTTCCCAAAATGCTGAGATTATAGTTGTGAGCCACGGCACCCAGCCTCCTTATAGTTTTAATTTGCATTTCCCTATTGTAATGATGTTGACCATCTTTTTATGTACTTATCGGCCATATGTACATTGTCTCTGGTGAAGTTTCCGTTCATGCCTTTTGCCTGTATTTCTGAGTTGTTTTCTATTATTGACTTTTGAGAGTGCACTACATATTCTAGATAAAAATCCTTTTGCATGTACTTTCCCTCACTTCATGGGAGTTTTTAATTTTGGTGAAGTCAATTAATCAGTTTTTCATTGGTAGAATGTGCTCTAGTGTCATATTAAGGAATCTTTGCCCATTTCAAGGTAACAGAGACTTCCCCCTATTCTCTCTTCTAGAAGTTTTATAGTTTTACACTTTGTATTTAGGGTTCTGACTCATTTGTATATACTGTCAGGCATAAAGTTTTTTTTTTTTGTTTTTTTTTGTTTGTTTGTTTGTTTGTTTTGCTTATGGACAAACAATTGGTCTGGAATCATTTTTGAAAAGTTTGTCCATTCTCCACAGAATTACCTTTCTAAATCTGTCAAAATTCAGTTGTCCATAAATGTGTGGGTCTACGTGTGGATGCTACTGTACCATGCATCTATTTGTTTATCATTAAGCAAATACAAACTGTCCTGATTTCTGAGGCTTTATAAAAAAAGTCCATAATCAGGTGATATTAACCATCCCACATTACCTTTCTATTCTAATGTCCCTGTAGTTTTTCTTGATATTTTGCATTCCCAAATGAACTTTAGGATCAGCTTGTTCATTTCTATGATAGAAGACATTGGGGATTTACAATGACATTGTGCTGAATGTATATATCCACTTGGGGAGAACTAGTATCTTAACAACATTAAGTCTTCCACTCAACTCTGTGTATGTGTCTCTCTACTTCCTTAGTTCTTAATTTCTCTCAGCAATAGTTTATAGTTTTCATTATATAGGGTGTATTGCATATTTTGTCCGATTTATTAAGAATTTCATATTTGTTGATGCTATGGGAAATGGGATTTCTTCAAATTTAATTTTCTTAGAGATGGGGTCTTGTTATGCTGCCTAGGCTGGATTCAAACTCCTGGTTTCAAATAATCTTCCTAACTCAGTCTCACAAGTAGCTGGGACTACAGGTGTGCACCATCTGCTTGATGAAAATGCATTTTTTAAAACAAATTCAACTCTTATTCATTACTTGTATATAAAAATAAAATGCTTTTTCTTGAGATGGAGTCTTGCTCTGTCTCCAGGCTGGAGTGCAGCGATGTAATCTTAGCTCACTGCAACCTCCACCTCCCAGGTTCAAGTGATTTTCCTACCTTGGCCTTCTGAGTAGCTGAGACTACAGGTGTGGGCCACCACGCTCAGCTAATTTTTGTATTTTTTTTTTTTTTTTTTTTTTTTTTTAGTAGAGACGGGGTTTCGCCATGTTGGCCAGGATGGTTTCTATCTCTTGACTTTGTGATCCACCCGCCTCGGCCTCCCAAAGTGCTGGGATTACAGGAGTGAGCCACTGTGCCTGGCCAAATTAATTCTTTTATATTGATCTTGTATCATGGAACCTTGTTAAATCTATGTTTGGTATTTTTCATAGGCTCCAACGTATTTTCTACACGAAATTTCTACAGAAAATAATGTTGTCTGTAAATGAAGACAGTTTACTGCTACATTTCCACAATGGATGCCTTTTACTTCTTTTCCTTTTTACTTACTGTGCTGGCTAGAATCTAAAGAACATAGAAAAAGAAGTGATAAGACACATTGTTCTCTTGTTCCTAATGTTAGAAAAAATAATTTAGTCATTCACCATTAAATATAATGGTAGTTCTCAGTTTTTCATAGATGCCCCTAATAGTTTGAGGAAAGTTTAAAAATCAGGAATAGATGTTGGACTTTGGCAAATATTTTTTCTCCATCTATTGAGATCATGTAGTTTTAACTTTTAAAGCTTGCTAATATGGTAATAACATGTTAATTTTTGAATGTTAAATCAACCTTACATTCCTGGAATAAATACCACCTAGTCATGATAAATTTATACTTTATATATACTGTTGAATATAATTTGCTAAATTTTTGTTCAGAATTTTTACATCTATGTTCAAGAGGAGTTCTGGTCTGTAGTTTTGTTTTGTAGCATTTTCAGTCTAGTTTTAGTATTATGAATGATGCTGATGCCATTACAATGAAATTGGAGGTATTCCTGCCTTTTCCACTTTCTGTATCTGTTAAGCATTTAAAAGCAAATTCTGAAATGCTCAAAAGTCTGAAACATTTTCAGTGCCAATGTGACACTCAATGAAAATACTCATTGGAGCATTTTGAATTTCAGAATTTTGGATTTGGCATCATCAAACAGTAAGTATAATGCAAATATTCCAGAATCTGAAAAACTTCTGGTCCCAAGCATTTTGGATAAAGGGTACTCAACCTATAGTTTGATATTGTTATCACAGTTGCCCCTTGAACAACACGGAAACACTCATCTTCATCAAGTAATTTCCTATTAATTACTCTGGTGTGGTATCTATTTCCTCTTGAATTTCTCCAACATCTCTATCTGGAAACCCTTTCAACCACAACTTTTTTTTTTCCCCCATATCCACAATCTCTTTCATGATTTCCTTGACTGGCTCTATCATAAATCCTATGAAATCATGTACAACATCTCGACATGGTTTTCTCCCACAGAAGTATTTTGTTTAGAGTTTCATGGCATTTCCTATAATAACAACGACATCTTCAACGGTGGGATCTTTCCAGACTTTGATGTTTTATCTGGATTCTATTCTATAGCATTAAATGCTTTAAGTAGCATACTGTGTGTAGTAAGCCATAAGGGTCCTTACAACCCCCTGCCCTAGAGTCTGAAATAGAGGCACGTGTGGGGTCAAGAAGACCACTCTGAAGCCTTCAGTATTGAATTCATGGGGTTCTCGGTGGCCAGGGACATTAGCCAATATCAAAAAAACATTCAAAGACAGTCCTACCCTAGCAAGGTACTTCCTAATTTCAGGGACAAAAGCACTGATACAACGAATTCAGAAAGTTTCCACTATTTAATCCTCTCCGTTTTGCAATGAAAAACTGGCAGATGGTATGTATAATTTCCTTCTAGGATACTGGTCTTGATCCCCACCCAAGATGGCCGTTTAGAACAGCTTGGAGTTGCAGCTACCAGTGAAAGCGCAGAGGGTGAGTGGAAGCCGCATTTTTATTACCTATGGACCAGGAGATTCCCAGGTGGAGGAGCCCCACGGGTTGCCATTGTGGCTGTTTTGGCTGGCATGGTTCTTTTGGTTGGTGCGGCTGCTGTGCCCCGCGAGGCTGCTTTGTCCCAGCCGGCGGTTCTCCATACAAAATACAGTGGTCCGGGGACCCTACTAACTGGTGATAGGAGCCCCAGGAAGTTGCCCATTCATCTGATTAAAGAGGGGTCTGAACAGGGAGCCAGGCCAGGAGATTCCTGGGCAAAAACAAGCGCCACAAATCCTCGCGCAGTGGTTTAAGCCGGCACAGTGAGTCGCTGCACGGGAAAACACAGATCTCGGCACCTTTTCAACAGGCGACTGGAACACCTGGGATAGAGTCGAAAGGCTCTGAGGCAGGGAGCCAGGTGATCAGGCTCAGCTGGCCCCACCCCCACAAAAGAACAGCAATCAGAAACTCTCTGGATTGAGAGTTTCACAGCAAGCGCAGCTGAACCCAGGACGGTCCAGCTCTGTGGTAGAAGGGATTCCGCCATTACCGAGGCACTCCACCACTACGGAGGTAGTCCACCATTGCTGAGGCAGCCTGCCATTGCCAAGGGAACCTGCCATTGCCGAGGCTGCCCGCCATTGCCGAGGCTGCCCGCCATTGCCAAGGCAACCCACCATTGCCGAGGCAACCTGCCATTACAGAGAGAGTCCGCCAATACTGAGGCGGGCAACCATTGCCGAGGCAGTTCTGACTACACCCATATAAACAGGACTGCAGGGGAGTTCACAAGGGAGCTGGGTGGAGCCGACAGCAGCTCACCAAAGCCTCTGCAGGCAGATAGTGACTAGGCTGCCTCCTTGCTGGGCAGGGCGGCCCTGAAAAAAAAAAAGGCAGCAGCACAACAGAAACTCTTAAATAAAGCCCTAACTCCCTGGGACAGAGCACCTGGGAACAAAAAGCGGTTTATGAGTTCTGCTGCAGCAGACCTAAACATACTTGCCCAGCAGCTCTGAATGAACAACAGAGCTCACACCTCAGCACTTGAGCTCCTATAAAGGACAGACTGTCTCCTCCAGCAGCTCCCTGACCCCTGTATATCCAAAGAGTCACCTCATAAAGGAGAGATCAGACTGACATTTGGCGGGTATCCTTCTGGGACAAACATAGCAAAGGAAGAAACTGGTAGCAATCCTTACTGTTCTGCAGCTGCTGCAGGTGATCCACAGGCAAGCAGGGCCTGGAGTGGACCTCAGCAGTCCTATGGCAGAAGGGCCAGGCTGTTAGAAGGAAAACTAAGAAAGAGAAATAACTTCATTATCAACAAACAGAACGTCCACTCAGAGACCCAATCTGAAAGCCAGCAACTACAAAGACGACAGGTGGATAAATCCATAAAGATGGGAAGAAACCAGCGCAAAAAGGATGAAAACACCCGAAACCAGAACACCTCTCCTCCTACAAGGGATCACAACTCCTCACCATCAAGGGAACAAGGTTGGATGGAGGATGAGTATGATGAAATGACTGAATCAGGCTTCAGAAGGTGCATAGTAAGAAAATTCTGTCAGCTAAAAGAACATGTTCTAACCCAATGCAAAGAAACTAAGAACCTTGAAAAAAGGTTTGACAAAATGCTAATGAGAATGGACAACTTAGAAAGGAATATAAGTGAATTGATGAAGCTGAAAAACATAATACGAGAACTTTGCAAAGCATGCAGAAGTTTCAACAGCCAAATTGACCAAGCAGAAGAAAGGATATCAGAGGTCAAAGATCAACTCAATGAAATAAAACGAGAAGGCATGATTAGAGAAAAAAGGGGAAAAAGGAAAAAACAAAGTCTCCAAGAAATGTGGGACTATGTGAATAGACCTAATCTATGTTTGATAGGTGTACCTGAATGCGACGAAGAGAATGAATCCAAGCTGGAAAATACGCTTCAGGATATTATTCAGGAAAACTTCCCCAACCTAGCAAGGCAGGCCAATACTCAAGTCCAGGAAATACAGAGAACACCACAAAGATATTCTTCACAAAGAGCAACCCCAAGGCACATAATCGTCAGATTCACCAGGGTTGAAATGGAGGAGAAAACGCTACGGGCAGCCAGAGAAAGGTCAGGCTACACACAAAGGGAAGCCCATCAGATTCACAGCAGATCTCTCAGCAGAAACCCTACAAGCCAGAAGAGAGTGGGGGCCAATATTCAACATCCTTAAAGAAATGAACTTTCAACCCAGAATTACATATCCAGCCAAACTAAGCTTCATAAGTGAAGGACAAATAAAATCCTTTGCGAACAAGCAAATACTCAGAGATTTCATCACCACCAGGCCTGCTTTACAGGAGCTCCTGAAAAAGACTCTACACATGGAAAAGAATAACCAGTACCAGCCACTCCAAAAGCATACCAAATGGTAAAGAGCATCAACACACTGAAGAATCTGCATCAACTACTGGGGAAAACAGCCAGCTAGCACCAAAATGGCAGTATCAAATTCACACATAACAATATTAACCCTAAATGTAAATGGACTAAATGCCCCAATCAAAAGACACAGACTGGCAAATTGGATAAAAAGCCAAAACCCATCGGTTTTCCACATGCAAGGATACACAAAGGCTCAAAATAAAGGGATGGAGGAAGGTTTACCAAGCAAATGGAGAGCAAAAAAAAGCAGGAGTTGCAATTCTCATCTCTGATAAAATAAACTTTAAAGCAACAAAGATCAAAAGATACAAAGAAGGACATTACATAATGGTAAAAGGATCAATGCACCAAGAAGAGTTAATGATCCTAAATATATACGCACCCAATACAGGAGCACCCAGATATATAAGGCAAGTTCTTAATGACTTACAAAGAGACTTAGACTCCCACACAATAATAGTGGGAGACTTTAACACCCCATTGTCAATATTAGACAGATCAACCAGACAGAAAATTAAACAAGGATATCCAGGACTTGAACTCAGACCTGGAACAAGCAAACCTAATAGACATTTACAGGACTCTCCACCCCAAATACACAGAATATACATTCTACTCAGCACCACATCACACCTACTCTAAAATTGACCACATAATTGGAAGTAAATCACTCCTCAGCAAATGCAAAAGAATGGAAATTATAACAAACAATCTCTCAGACCACAGTGCAATCAAGTTAGAACTCAGAATTCAAAAACTAAATCAGAACCGTATAGCTTCATGGAAACTGAACAACTTGCTCTTGAATGTTGACTGGATAAACAATGAAATGAAGGCAGAAATAAAGATGTTCTTTGAAACCAATGAGAATGAAGACACAACATACCACAATCTCTGGAACACATTTAAAGCAGTCTCTAGAGGAAAATACATAGCAATATATATTAGTGCCGACATGAGAAGCAAGGAGAGATCTAAAATTGACACCCTATCATCAAAATTGAAAGAACTAGAGGAGCAAGATCAAAAAAACTCAAAACCTTGCAGAAGACAAGAAATAGCCAAGATCAGAGCAGAACTGAAGGAGATAGAGACACAAAAAACCCTTCAAAAAAATCAATAAATCCAGGAGCTGGTTTTACAAAAAGATCAACAAAATAGACAGACCACTAGCCACATTAATAAAAAAGAAAAGAGAGGATAACCAAATTGATGCAATAAAAAACGATAAAGGGGATATCACCACAGATTCCACAGAAATACAAACCATCATCAGAGATTATTACAAACAACTCTATGCATATAAACTAGTAAACCTGGAAGAAATGGATAAATTCCTGGACACTTGCCTCCTCCCAAGTCTAACCCAGGAAGAAGTCGAAACCCTTAACAGACCCATAACAAGGTCTGAAGTTGAGGCAGCAATTAAGAGCCTACCACCCAAAAAAAGCCCAGGCCCAGACGGGTTCACAGCTGAATTCTACCAGACATACAAAGAGGAGCTGGTACCATTCCTTCTGAAACTATTCCAAACAATCCCAAAAGAGGGAATCCTTCCCAAATCATTTTATGAGACCAACATCACCCTGATACCAAAACCCGGCAGAGACTCAACAAAAAAAGGAGACTTAAGGCCAATATCCATGATGAACACAGATGCAAAAATCTTCAATAGAATGCTGGCAAGCCAATTGAAACAGCACATCAAAGAGCTTATCCACTATGATCAAGTAGGCTTCATCCCGGGTATGCAAGGCTGGTTCAACATACACAAGTCTATAAACGTAATTCACCACATAAACAGAACCAAAGACAAAAACAACATGATTATCTCAACTGATGCACAGAAGGCCTTTGAAAAAATTCAACAGCACTTTATGCTAAAAACCCTCAATAAACTAGGCATTGATGGAACGTATCTCAAAATAATAAAAGCTTTTTACGACAAACCAACAGCCAATATCATACTGAATGGGCAAAAACTGGAAGCATTCCCTTTGAAATCTGGCACTAGACAAGGATGCCCTCTCTCACCACTCCTATTCAATATAGTACAGGAAGTTCTAGCCAGAGCAATCAGGCAAGAAAAAGAAATAAAGGGTATTCAACTCGGAAAGGAGGTAGTCAAATTGTCTTTATTTGCAGACAACATGATTGTATATCTAGAAGACCCCATTGTCTCAGCCCAAAATCTCCTGAAACTGATAAGCAACTTCAGCAAAGTCTCAGGATACAAAATCAATGTGCAAAAATCACAAGCATTCCTATACACCAATAACACTTAAAGACAGCCAAATCAAGAACGAACCGCCATTCACAATTGCCACAAGGGGAATAAAATACCTAGGAAAACAAGGAACATAAAGGACCTCTTCAAGAAGAACTACAAACCACTGCTCAACAAAATAAGAGAGGACACAAACAAACAGAGAAACATTTCATGTTCATGGTTAGGAAGAATCAGTATCGTGAAAATGGCCATACTGCCCAAAGTAATTTACAGATTCAATGCTATCCCCATCAAGCTACCAATGACCTTCTTCACAGAACTGGAAAAAAACCACCTTAAACTTCATATGGAACCAAAAGAGAGCCCGCATAGCCAAGTCAATTCTAAGCAAAAAGAACAAAGCAGGAGGCATCACACTACCTGACTTCAAACTATACTACAAGGCTACAGTAATCAAAAGAGCATGGTATTGGTACCAAAACAGAGATATAGATCAATGGAACAGAACAGAGGTCTCGGAGGCAACACAACATATCTGCAACCATCTGATCTTTGACAAACCTGACAAAAACAAGCAATGGGGAAAGGATTCCCTGTTTAATAAATGGTGCTGGGAAAACTGGCTAGCCAGGTGCAGAAAGCAGAAACTGGACCCCTTCCTGACACCTTACACTAAAATTAACTCCAGATGGATTAAAGACTTAAACATAAGACCTAACACCATAAAAACCTAGAAGAAAATCTAGGCAAAACCATTCAGGACATAGGCGTAGGCAAGGACTTCATGACCAAAACACTAAAATCACTGGCAACAAAAGCCAAAATAGACAAATGGGACGTAATCAAACTCCACAGCTTCTGCACGGCAAAAGAAATGGTTATTAGAGTGAATTGGCAACCAACAGAATGGGAATAAATTTTTGCAGTTTACCCATCTGACAAAGGGCTGATATCCAGAATTTACAAAGAACTAAAACAGATTTACAAGAAAAAAACAAACAAGCCAATTCAAAAGTGGGCGAAGGATATGTACAGACACTTCACAAAAGAAGACATACATGAGGCCAACAAATATATGAAAAAATGCTCATCATCACTGGTCATCAGAGAAATGCAAATCAAAACTATATTGAGATACCATCTCATGCCCGTTAGAATGGCAATCATTAAAATATCCGGAGACAACAGATGCTGGAGAGGATGTGGAGAAATAGGAACACTTTTACACTGTTGGTGGGAGTGTAAATTAGTTCAACCATTGTGGAAGACAGTGTGGCGATCCCTCAAGGACCTAGAAATAGAAATTCCATTTGACCCAGCAATCCCATTACTGGGTATATATCCAAAGGATTATAAATCGTTCTATTCTAAGGACACGTGCACACGAATGTTCATTGCAGCACTGTTTACAATAGCAAAGACCTGGAACCAACCCAAATGCCAATCGATGATAGACTGGACGGGGAAAATGTGGTACATATACACCATGGAATTATGCAGCCATCAAAAACGATGAGTTCATGTCCTTTGTAGGGACATGGATCAACCTGGAAACCATCATTCTCAGCAAACGGACACAAGAGCAGAAAATCAAACACCGCATGTTCTCACTCATAGCCGGGTGTTGAACAATGAGAACGCATGGACACAGGGTGGGGAGCACTACGCACTTTGGTCTGTTGGGAGGAAATAGGTAAGGGACAGCGGGGGTGGGGAGTTGGGGAGAAATAGCATGGGGAGAAATGCCAGATATAGGTGATGGGGAAGAAGGCAGCAAATCACACTGCCACCTGTGTACCTATGCAACAATCTTGCATGTTCTTCACATGTACCCCCAAACCTAAAATGCAATTTAAAAAAAATTTCCTTCTAGGCCAGGGGTTAGTAGCTAAATGCCTTAAATCTTAGTTCTCTCTTCTCTTCCTTACTAATAATGTCCTCTGTGGCATTTTTCCCCAAATAGGACACTTGCATCAACATTAAAAACCTGTTCGGAAAAATAACCTTTCTCCTCAATGATTTTCTTAGTGAAATCTGGGAATCTGACTTGACTGCTACTTTTTGACTGTCAAAAGCTGCTTCTCTTGTTATCTTGTCATTTTTAATGCCAAGTCTCTTTCTAAACTTTTCAAACCAACCTTTACTGCCATTAAATTCTCTAGCTCTAGATCCTTTGCTTTCCTTTTAAGCTGTCATATAATGACTTGCTATTCCTCACATCACATTGGCTACTACAGGTATATCTTCCTTACAGAAATCCTGCACCGACATAGAAGCTGCAAAAGGTATTTAGCAAAAAGTATAAGCTTTTGTGCCTGCTGGTATAGTCATAGCAATGGCTTCAGAATAGCTTTTTCTGTTCTTTTCTGTATTTCACAACGGTATGTTAAGTCATTCTTTGTGAAATGGCATCATCACCTGCAGCTGAAAGACCTCTATCTATGCTACGTGTCAAACCATACAACTATTTTTTGTAACGTTAAGACTTTTCTCTGCTTCTTGGGAGTATTTCCAGCAGCACTAATGGCACTTCATACGGGTCCCATAGTGTAATATTAAAGATTTATTATATTGCACTAAACACAATAAAAGCCACATGAGAACTACAAGAGATCGCTTTTACTGCAATAATCAACCTAATGGAGGGACAAACTGCTCATAAGAGTATGTCACATGGCCGGGCGCGGTGGCTCACACCTGTAATCCCAGCACTTTGGGAGGCCAAGGCGGATGGATCACGAGGTCAAGAGATCGAGACCATCCTGGTCAACATGGTGAAACCCCGTCTCTACTAAAAATACAAAAAATTAGCTGGGCATGGTGG
>NW_016107940.1:404429-430586 GCF_001604975.1 Cebus imitator
AAAAAAAAAAAAAAAAAAGAGTATGTCACATGATATTTTAAGCGGATACTCACAACCCTTGAGATCACAATAGCAACAGGTTGCTATGAAATACAGTATGTACTATTGTTAATTTTATGCAGTTATAATTTAATGTGGTTTACATTTCTTCCAACTGTGAATACTGCCAAGTATTTGTGTTTTAATAATTTTTAACTTTTTAATGGATTTTTGTATATTTTGATAGAAACAGACTAGTATCTACATGTATTTTACACATAATGACATACCTTTTTCCATTTTTGTGTGACACCTTCCATTTCTTTCATCATGTTTGAGAATATCCCTTGGTTAAATTTATTATTCTTATGTATTTTATTTTTATGTGACTATTGTAAATAGAATTCCTTTCTTGGTTCCTGTATTATCTAGTCTGTTATTGGTGTACAGAAATGATACTTTTGTACACAAACTTTGTATCCTCCAACTTTACTGAATTTATCAGTTTTATGAGTTTTTGGTGAACTTTTTTCTACATATGGTCACATAACCTGAAAAGGGAGACAACTGACATTCCTTTTACAATATGGATGCCTTTTGTTTCTTTAGTTTTTTTTTTCTTAGAGACAGGGTCTTGAGGGCAGCGGTGTGATTGTGGCTCACTGCAGCCTGGACCTCCTGGGTTCAATTGATCCTCCTGCCTCAGCTTCCTGAATACCTACCTAGAACTATAGGCACACACCACCACATCTGGCTAATTTCTATATTTCTTTTATTTTTTATTTTTTTTAAAATGGGGTTTCACCATGATGGCCAGGCTGGTCTTGAACTCCTGACCTCAGGTGATCCACCCACCTCGTCCTCCCAAAGTGCTAGGATTATAGGCGTGAGCCACGCGCCCGGCCGGTATTTCTTATAGAGAAAGAGGTCTCCCCACATTGCCCAGGCTGGTCTTCTACTACTGAGCTCAAGTGATCCACCTATCCTGGCCTCCCAAAATGCTGGGATTACAGGTGTGAGCCATGGAGCTTGGCCACCTTTTATTTCTTTCTATGTTCTCATTGCTCTGGCTATAACTTCCAGTACTATGTGGAATAGGAGTGGTAGGTAAAAGTGGGCATTCTTGTCTTGAGCCAGTTCTTAATTAAAGCAAAGCCTTTCAGCTTTTCCCAATCAATATGATGTTAGCTGTGGGTTTGTTGTGTATGTCCTTCATTATACTGAAGTATGTCCCTTCTATACCTAATTTGCAAAGCGTGTTGAATTTTATCAAACACCTTATCTGTGTCTTTTGAGAATCTGGTATTTTTTGTCCTTTATTCTGTTGATGTGATGCACCATGATGATTGATTTGCATATGCCAAAACATCCTTTCATCCCTGGGACAAATCCCACATTATATTGCTGGATTATCTTTTTGATGCATTGTTGGATTCACTTTGCTTGTATTAAGGATTTTTTGTGTCCATGTTCAAGAACACTGGCCTGCCATTTTCTCATTTTGTTGTGCCCTTGTCTGGTTTTAATACTGGAATAATTTGGGTCCAATAGAATGAGTAAGAAAGAATTCTCTCTTCCTTCATTTTTTGAAATAGTTTCAGAAGAACTGATGTTAATTCTCCTTTATAAATTTGACAGAATTCAGCAGTAAAGCCATTCGGTCCTGCATTTTTCTTTGACAGAAGACTTTATTACTAGATTCACCGTAATTACTATTTTTTGCTCTGTTCATGTTTTCTATTTCTTCTATGTTCAATGTTGGTAGGTTGTACATGGCTAGGGATTTATCCATTTTCTTTAGGTTTTCCAGTGTGTTTGTGTATAGTTCTTCACAAGTCTCTGATGATCCTTTGTACTTTGTTGGTTTCAGTTGTTATGTCTCCTTTTTCATTTCTGATTTTATTAGGGGCTTCTTTTTTCGTGGTTGGTCTTTTAGCTGTTTATCTATTGAAAAAAAACAACTTTTCCTTTTGTTGATTCTTTGTATTCTGTTTTTAGTTTCTATTTCATTTAGTTGCATGATAATCTTTATTAGTTCTTTCATTCTACCAATTTTGGCTTTGCTTCATTATTGCTTTTCCAGTTCCTTGACGTATATAACCAGGCTCTTCATTTGAAATATTTCTAATTGTTTGATTTAGGAATTCATTGCTATAAACACTTTCCTCTTAGCATTGCTTTTGCTGTATCTTGTAGGTTTTGGTATGTTTTATTTCCATTTTCATTTATTTCAAAAACTTAGGAAATACCTTTCTAATACTTCACTGACCTTATGGTAGTTAGGGATCATTTTGTTTAGTTTCCATGTAAATAAAAAGTTTCTCTTGTTATTGAGTTTTATTCCACTGTGTTCTCAGAAGATGCATGAAATAATTTCCATTTTTAAAAATTTGTTGAGACTTGTTTTGTGGTCTAATATGTAGTGTTTCTAAAGAATGTTCCATATGCTGATGTGGAAAATGTGTATTCTGCAGCAATTTGATACAGTGTTCTGTATATGTCTGTTAGGTCCATTTGGTGTACAGTACAGTTCAAATCCAAAGTATTCTGTTAATTTCTGTCTAGATGATCTGTCCAATGCTGACAGTGGGTGTATTAGTCTGTTTTTATGCTGCCATGAAGAAATACCCCTGACTGGGTAATTTATAAAGAAGAGGTTTAAACAACTCAGTTCCACATGGCTAAGGAGGCCTCAGGAAACTTACAATGAAGGCAGAAGGCACCTATTTACAAGGCAGCAGGAGTGCCAGCAGGGGAAATGCCAGATGCTTATAAAACCATCCCATCAGGTCTTGTAAGAACTCACTCTCTATCACGAGAACAACATGGAGTTAACCACCCCCATGATTCAATTACCTCCCCCCAGGTCCCTCACATGACACACAGGGATCATGGGAACTATAAATCAAGATGAGATTTGGGTGGGGACAGTCAAACCATATTAGCAGGATACTGAATTCCCCAACCATAATTGTATTAGAGTATATCTACCCCTTGAGGGCTAATATTAGCTTTGTTTATTTGTGAGTACTCTGGTATTGGGTGTATAAATATTTTGAATTGTAATATCCTCTTGCAGAATTGATACCTTACTATTATCTATTTACATTGTCTTTTCTATTTTTTACATAATGTCTGTTTTATCTGATGTAAGAATAGCTATTTCTACTTGCTTTTGCTTTCTGGTTATGTAGCATATCTTTTTCTATCCCTTCACTTTCAGTCTGTTGTGTCTGTTTTATCTGAGATAAGAATAGCTTTTGCTTTTGGGTTATGTAGCATATCTTTTTTTATCCCTTCACTTTCAGTCTATGTGTCTAGAAAGGTAATTATTGCTCTTGTTAAGAAGACAATTCCATGGACTAGCACAAGGATAGTTTCAGTCTGTTTGTCATTTTTTAAAATGAAATATAGTTGTGTCATTTAAAAAAATCCATTCAGCCAGGTTTTATCTTTTAAGTGGAACATTTAATCCATTTAGGTTCAAGGTTAACACTGATAAGTGACATTCTGTTCCTGAAATTTATTATCTAGCTGTTTTGTAAATTGTTTTTCCTTTGTGGTTTCATGGAGTTTTGTCATGGTGCCATTTGATGCCTTTCTCTTCTTCCTTTGTGTAATTGTTTTATGAAGCCTGTGAATTTTATACTTTCATGTGTTTTTATAATGGTGAATATCAATCTTCTATTTCCATATTTAGGACTCCTTTGAGCATTTCCTGTAGTTATTAGTCCAGTGGTGAAGAATTTTCTCAGTGTTTGCTTGTCTGAGAAAGATCTGATTTCTCCTTCACTAATGAAGTTTATTCTAGCTGGATGAAAAATGTTCTTCTTTGAGCACTCTGAAAATAGCATCCCATTCTCTTCTGGCTTGCAAGGTTTCTGCTGAGAAGGTCTGCTGTTTGTCTGATGGAGCTTCCTTTATAGGTGACTAGGTGCTTTTCTCTTGCTGATTTTAGATTTTTTTCCTTCACATTGACTTTAAGTAATCTGATGACTATAGGTCATGGTGAAGTCCTTTTGCAATGTATTTGCCTGTTAATCTTTGTGCCTCTTGTATCTGAATGACTTGATGTCTTGCTAGACTAGGGAAGTTTTTTTCATCAATTATTTCCTTAAGTTTTCTAAACTTGCTTTTTTCTTCTTCCTCTGGAACACCAATGATTCAAAGCTTAGTTGCTTTATCTTGGAGGCTTTGTTTGTTCTTTTAAAGCCTTTCTTTTCTGTATTTCTGTGTGACCAGATTCATCCAAAACACTTTTGTTATTGAGATTTTTTTCTTCTGCCTGATCTAGATCAGTGGCCCCCAATCTTTTAGGCACTCAGGACTGATTTTGTGGAAAACAATTTTTCCACAGACTGGCGGGCAGGGGATGGTTTCAGGATGATTCAAGTGTATTACATTTATTGTGCACTTTATTTCTATTACTATTAAATTGTAATATATAGTATTATATAACTTACCATAATGTAGAATCAGTGAGAGCCCTGAACTTGTTGTCCTGCAAATAGATGGCAGACAGTGAAAGGTCATTAGGCGCATTAGATTCTCATGAGGAGCATGCAACCTAGATGCCTTGCATGCACAGTTCACAACAGGCTTTGAACTCCTATGAGAATCTAATGCCACTGCTGATCTGAGAGGAGGTAGAGCTCAGGCAGTAAAGCTAGCAATGGGGAGCTACTGTAAATACAGATGAAGCTTCAATCACTCACCTGATGCCCAGCTCCTGCTGTGTGTTCTGGTTCCTAACAGATCATGGACCAGTACCCCTGTTCTAGATCACTGTTGGAAATTCCTGGTCTAAATCATTGCTAAAGCTTTCAAATGCATTTTGTAATTCCTTCAATGAATATTTCATTTCCAGGAGTTGTTTTTAAAATTAAAAATTTGTATTATTTGACATTTTGAGGACTTCTTTTAAGGACCTATTGTTGGAGAATTACTGTGTTCTTTTGGGGGTGTCCTATTATCTTTCTTTTTCATACTTCCTATAGTATTATGTTGATTTCTTCACATCTGCAGAAATAGTTGCTTGTCCTTATTATTATTATTATTATTATTTATTTATTTATTTATTTATTTTTAAAGACTGAGTTTCGCTCTTGTTACCCAGGCTGGAGTGCAATGGCATGATCTCGGCTCACCACAGCCTCCGCCTCCTGGGTTCAGGCAATTCTCCTGCCTCAGCCTCCTGAGTAGCTGGGATTACAGGCATGTGCCACCATGCCCAGCTAATTTTTTGTATTTTTAGTAGAGACGGGGTTTCACCATGTTGACCAGGATGGTCTCGATCTCTTGACCTCATGATCCACCCGCCTCGGCCTCCCAAAGTGCTGGGATTACAGGCGTGAGCCACCGCGCCCGGCTGCTTGTCCTTATTTTTGAATTTACTTTAGTTGGAGTGGGACTTTTTTTAATCCTGAGGATGTTACTATCATATAATTTGATAGGACTGTTTGACTTTGCTTCTGGGTATGTTCATTAGCAAATACTCTATGATTTCCTTGGATATAAACAGACTGAGTGTGGTGGCTTTCTCAAATGCTGTTTATAGTAATGGTGTATTGGGTAGGTGAGCTGGCTGATAACCTCTTGAGTAGCTGGGATGGCATAAGCAATGGTGGTAATAGAAGTCACGAGAGGCTTTTGTCATCAAGTGCTTTGCACTTGTGTAACCGAATGTTGTAATGGGCTATATGGATCAAATTCCATGCTAGCAGGTGATAGTTGCAGGTCAGAGCTTTTTGGGGTTGTAACAACAGGGTTTAAGACTTATCTCTGTTAACCAGGAGTACTTAAGTGCCCCAGGCAATGGGTTGGGCCAGGGAAAACTCAGTGGTTTGGGTCTTCCACTCAGCCTTGGGGGAGAGGAGAGGAGTGGTGAAGAGATGAAGCTGGGTAGAGCTGTATTGGGCAAGACAGTCATTTGGTCCATCAATGGCAGGCACAAGCATTGGCTCTGACAGGGATCTAAGGACAGCTGCCAGACTCTGTAGAAATGCCTAGACAAAGATGAGGGCAAGTGACGTTGCACCAATGTCCCAACACTGGACGGCAAGGGCAAACCCACTGTTAAAACCAGGCAAACAGTATGGGACCTGCCTCTCGTACTCTCCAGAACCATCAGGACTCGTTTCCTTATCCCAACCACAGGAATCAGACAGACCATACAGTCTGCCTTCAGCCCACAGAGCTTACACAGTAAAACTTGCTACTGAGGTCAAAACCACACCTCTCAAGCAAATCTCCTGCTCCAGTCCCATTATTAGGGGTGCAGGGGTCCAATCCTAGTGCCCAAGCTGGGGACCCAATCTGTACTCACTTCTCATTTCTGGCTGTGTAGGCCCCTTTCCTACCAAAGACCCAGTGCTCCAATCCTGGCATGAGACTTTATAATGCTAACAGATGCTGCTGCTATGTCACAGGATCCCACAGAGTTTTCTATGAGCTAGGATTGAGAATGGAGTCCTCTTATCAGCCACCATGTCTGGGAAAATGCATGGGAATCATCCCAGGTGTTCCTTTTCCATGTCTGTCAGCCACTCCCTAAGTAAGATTGAGGGCTTGGGAGGCTCAAGTTGCTCTCCTGTGGCCTGGATTGCACAATTCTCCAATGGGAAGATGGATTGCAGAGAAACGCTCACTCTCTATCTCCTGTATTCAAGATTTTCTCCATTTTAGCATCCAGACTCTGACAGGAGGGCTCTCTCCCAATTTTCTCTTTCCCAGTGTCTGAAGTTTTGTTTAATGCCTGTGTTCCTTCTTGGATAAAAGTTAACGGTGTGACTATCTACACATGATTTTGTTCTTTCCAAGTGGGTTAGCCATGCTGGAAAAGCCTCTAATCTGCTATCTTTGGGGGGGGAAAACCTGTACAAATTTTAAGATTGTGTTTTATATTTCTGTGAATGATATCACTGGCATTTTGACAGGGATTACATTCAATCTGCAGGTCACTTCTGATAGTATTGTCCTTTTCACAATATTAATTTTTCCTATCTATGAACGTGGGATGTCTATTTTTGTTCCCTCTTCAATTTCTGTCAGCAGTGTTTTACAGTTTTCCTTGCAGAGATTTTTCACCTCCTTGATTAAACTTATTCGTATGTATTTTATTATTTTTTGGTGACTATTGTAAATAAAACGGATTTCTTGATTTCTTTTTCAGTGATTTGTGTATATACATGCAACTGATTTCTGTATGTTAATTTTGTATTCTGCAACTTTACTTAATTTATTAGTCCTAAAACGACTTGCAGTAATATGTTAAATAAAAGTGGTGAAGGTGGGCATCCTTGTATTTTTCCACATCTTAGTAGAAATGTTTTCAGCTTTTCTACATTCAGTATGATATTGGTTCTGGTAAGTCATATATGGCCTTCATCGTGCTGAAGTATGTTCCTTAACATAACTTGTTAAGAGTTTATATCATGAAGCCACTTATCAAATGCTTTTTCTGCATCTATTGGCATTACCACATGGTTTTGTTCTTCATTCTGTTGATGTGATGCATCACATTTATGGATTTGCATATGTTCAACCATCCTTGCATCCCTAGGATAAATCCCACTTGCTCATCATGAATGCCCTTTTCAATGTGCTGCTGGATTCAGTTTGTTAGAATTTTTTTGGGGATTTAAAAATTTATGTTCATCAAGGATTCTTGTCTATATTTTTCTTTATTTTGTTGTGTCTTCATATGGTATTGCTATTAGGGTTATGCTGGCTTTGTGGATTGAATTCAGAAGAGTTCCCTTCTCTTCAATTTTCTGAAAAAGTATGAGAAGAATTGGCATAGCTCTTCTTTAAATGTCTGGCAGAATTCTGCAGTGAAAAATAAGGTGCCATACTTTTCTTTAAAGGGAGACTAAATTATAGATTCACTTTCATTACTAATTTGGTTTGTTTCATCAGGTTTTCTATTTCCTCTTCATTCTATGTTGGTACATATGTGGGAAAATTTACTAGTGGTTTGTCAATTTTATTTTTTCAAATCTTTTTATTTAATTGATCATTTGTATTTTTTTTTAAGTCTTACTTTATTTCTTTTGGAGACAGGGTCTCGTTCTGTTGTCCAGGCTGGAGTACAGTGACGTGATCTTGGCTCACTGCAACCTCTGCCTCAACTGATTCTTCCATCTCAGCCTCCTGAATATCTGGGATTACAGGCACATACCAACACTCCTGGCTAATGCTTGTATTTTTATTTGTAAAGATGGGGTTTTGCTATGTTGCCCAGGTTGGTCTCAAACTCCAGACTCAAGCAATCTGCCTGCCTTGGCCTCCCAAAGTGCTGGGATTACAGGCATGAGCCACCATGCCTGGCCTTTTAGTCTTGATTTCGCTTATTTCTGATCTGAACTTCATTATTTTTCTGCTTTTTCTGATTTGGGGTTTACTTTGTTTTTGCTTTTATAGTTTCTTGAGATGCATCATTAGATTGTTTATTTCAAATCTATTGTTTTGATATAGATGTTAACTGCTGTAAACTTCCCTCTTCATACTGCTTTTGCTGTATTCCGTAGGTTTTAGTAAGCTCTTTTCATTTTTTTGAAGAAATTTTAAAGTTTCTTTCCTAATTTGTTCACTGACCCATTGGTTGTTTAGGAGCACGTTTGTAAATTTTAATGTATTTGTATAGTTCCAAAAGTTTCTATTGTTACTGATTATTAGCTTTATTCTATTTGTGGTCAGAAAAGATCTTTCATATGATTTTAATTGTAAAAAAGTTTTTAAAACTAAGAAACACCATCTCACTATATTGTCCAGGCTGGTCTTGGACTCATGAGATCCTTTCTGCCTCACCTTCCCAGGTAGCTGGGACTATATACATGCAAGCAAAACGATGCATAGCTGATTTCAAATCCTTTAATTTTGTTAAGACTTGTTTTGTGGCTTAACATGTGGCCAATCTTAAAGAATGCTCTACTGGTGATGAAAACTGTGTGTATTTTATAGCTGCTGGATGAAATATATTGTAAATGTATTACTTCCATTTGGTCTAAGTGCAGTTTAAATGCAATGTTTCTTTACCTTCTGTCTAGATGGTCTGTCTAATGATGAGTGGGGTGTTGAATTCCCCAACTTATTATTGTATTAGAGTTTATCTCTCTCTCTAGAACTAATATTTTATGTACATATTTATGTTTTATTATATATCTGAGTGCTCCAGTGTTGGGTGTATATATATTTACAATGATTATATCCCCCTGCTGAACTGATCTCTATCATTATCTTATGATCTTTGAATTTTGATTTTTCAATATTTTATTTAATGTCTGTTTTATCTCTTTTTTTCCTGAGATGAGTCTCGCTTTGTCGCTCAGGCTGGAGTGCAGTGGTGTGATCTCAGCTCACTGCAGCCTGCACCTCCCAGGTTCAAGCGGTTCTCTGCCTCAGCCTCTCGAGTAGCTGGGATTACAGGTGTGCACCACCACGTCTGGCTGATTTTTGTATTTTTAGTAGAGACAGCGTTTTGCCATGTTGGCCAGGATGGTCTCAAACTCCTGACCTCAAGTGATCTACCTGCCTTGGCCTCCCAAAGTGCTGGGATTACAAGTTTGAGCCACTGTGCCCTGCCTGTTTTATCAGATACAAGTACAGCCACTCCTGCTCAGGTTTGATTTTCCTTTGCATGGAATATTTTTTTGTATTCCTTCATTTTTAGCCTGTATGTGCCTTTAGAAGTGAAGTGAGTTGGGTGGGCCCAGTGGCTAATGCCTGTAATCCCAGCACTTTGGGAGGCCGAGACTGGCAGATCACCTGAGGTCATGAGTTCGAGACCAGCCTGGCCAAAATAGTGAAACCCTGTCTCTACTAAAAATACAAAAATTAGCCAGGTATAGTGGTGGGTGCCTGTAATCTCAGACCCTTGGGAGGCTGAGGCAGGAGAATTGCTTGAACCCGGGGGGCAGAGGTTGCAGTGAGCCAAGATCGCAACACTGCACTCCAGCCTAGGCAACAGGGTGAGAATCTGTCTTTAAAAAAAAAAAAAGTGAAGCGAATTTCTTATAAGTAGCATATTGATTGTTCCATGGTTTTAAAAATTTCATTTCACCACTTTATGACTTTTAAGTGGTGAAATTTAATCTGCTTACATTCAAGGTTATTATTGGTAGGTGAGGACTTATTCCTGTCAATTTTTAATTGCCTTTTGGCTGTTATTTATATATCCTTTGTTACTTTTGTTTTCTCCTGTTCATCATTAAGGTTTGGTGGTTTACTGTAGTGCTGAGATTTGATTCCTTTCTTTTTCTCCTTTGTGTATGTATCTGCTCTCTACCAGTGACTTTCATACTCTTGCATGTTTTCCTGGTAGTGAATACTGTCTTTTCAAGATGTGTAACTTTCTCAATTTTTCTTTGTCTAGAAAGACTATTTATCCCTCGTTTCTGAGGGATGGCTTTGATGGATATAGTATTCTTTCTTGGCTGACAGTTTTCTGCTTTAAGTACTCTAATTGTATCATTCCATTCTCTCCTGGACTATAAGCTTTCTGTGGAAGTATCTGTTTTTAGTCTAACAGGGATTCCCTTATGTGATTTGATACTGTTCTCTTGATGTTTTGTGAACACTTTGATTCTTGACAATTTGACTATAATGTGACTTGAGGATGTTTTCAGATTTATTCTATTTGGGAACCACTGGGCTACCTGGATCTGGTGTCCATATATCTCTGCAGACTTGGGAAGTTTTCAGATTTTATCAAATAGATTTTTAATGCCTTTCCCCTTCTCTCCTTCTGTAATATCCATAACACAAATATCTGCTTGCCTAATGTTCCATAAGTTTTATAGGTGTTCATTATATTTCATTCTTCTTTTGTCTCTGACTTAATTTCTTTTCGTTGTTGTTTTTTGAGATGTTCTCAATCTGTCACCCAGACTGAGTGCAGTGGCGTGATCTCGGCTCACTTTTGCAAACTCTGCCTCCTGGGTTCAAGTGATTCTCCTGCTTCAGCCTCCCCAGTAGCTGGGATTACAGGCACCTGATACCAAGCCCGGCTAATTTTTTTGTATTTTTAGTAGAGACAGGGTTTCGCCATGTTGGCCAGGCTGGTCTCCAACTCCTGACGTTGTGATCTGCCCACCTTGGCCTCCCAAAGTGCTGGGATTACATGCAGGAGCCACCATACCCAGCCTGACTTGTTAATTTCAAATGACCCATCTTCAAGTAGAGAGGTTCTTTCTTATGTACGATCAAGTATGCTGTTGAAATTCTCCACTGTATGTTTATTTGCATTCATTGAATTCTTCAGCTGCATGACTTGTTTGCTTCTCTTTTGTTCAATTTCCTGTTCATAATGTGAACTGTTTCCCCAACTCTATTGATTGTCTACACGTTTTCTTTTATTTCTCTGAGTTTCCATAAGATCATAATTTTGAATTCCTTTTCTGGCAATTTATTGAGTTTTTTCCCATTGTAGTGTGTTACTAGGGAATTACGTTCCTTTGATGGCATCATATTTCCTTATTTCATGTTTCTTGTGTCCCTGTGTTGATGTCTGTACATCTGGTGGAGCAATCACTTCCTTCAAATTTTTTAGAGTGATTTTCCTGGAGAAAGATTTTCACCTAGAGTTTAGTCTTAGTGTGCCAGTTGGGAAGGGTGTGGTGACTATGTCTCTGGATAGGTGCAGTGGTACAGTCTCTGTGCAGTTTCAGCTGCCTTCAACATCAGCAATAACCATGAATACCTTGATGGTATAGTCTGTAGATGTTTGTGGCAGTGGTATAGGTTGTTATCCTTACTTTCAAAGGCCTTTGGGGGCCTACTATTTTTGCTTTTCCCACATGAGGAGACTTAGCCAAAGTGATCACTCTTGGTGTGAGGTCTGACGTCACCTACAAGCAGCTGCAGCAGCAATGGATTCCAGAAGTAGGTGCTCAGAATAACTATGGGACCATGTCCTAGGCTCAGAGTCTCACAAACCTATTTTTGGCAACTGTAGCAAGGTAGGATAAATTACCCACATGGTCAGGACTGTGACTGTGATGTACCCACTAGTACCTTGGACCTAAAGGTCTAAGTTGTAGCTGTGATTCTATCCCTGGGAGTTAGGGCATAACACTGGCCTGACTTTAGGTAGAAGTGGCATTCTGGAAGTTTGGGTCCAGTGTCTGGCTGCAATTCAGGAACATGAGCCAGCAGGGCTCAGTGGCAACTTGGGTCCTATGGAATCAAGCACCACATAGTATTAACTCTAGAACCTGCGATGGCAGGGCTCAGATCTGTGAAGTCAGGTGCCATGACAGCAAGTATCCCAGCTTAGGGGAACAGAGCTGTTGTGTGGACCCAGCATCAGAGCGGAGAACAGCACAGTGATAATTCCACTCTCCAAGAGGAAGGGTATCTAAGCAGCTAAAATTCTTGAAGACTAGTCCAGGTTCAAGCAAGAAGGGTACTAGGGTTCTGTGGCCTGTAAGGGCAAGGTGTCTCAGCGCAGTCACTGCCATTTCTCTGAGATATGGTGTACTATATCAGCTAATTCCTGGCATGCACAACTGCTCAGTTTGGCAAGGCACCAACTCCCCAAGGGATAATGTGCTGCTTCAGCTCAGGCCAAGGGGGCATACTCTTCTGGATAGGTCAGGCACCATTTCCCTGGGATGCCGGGAGCTGCTTCAGCTTAGGTAATGGAATGTGTCATCATTCTGGATGGCCAATGCACCACTTCCTGGGATACATGGCATTGCTTCAACTGAGGCACTGGGGAGGCACGATTGCTCTGAGTGTTCAAGGTACTGTTTTCCCAAAAGGAAGGATACTGCTTCAGCTCCAGTCCAAAGCAATGGGGAGAAAAATAGGTAGAGTGGCTCCACCTCTGCTTGGCCTTCCAAAGAACAGAGCCAACAGTTGCTCCCAGCTCAGCTTGGAGATATGGGGCCACTGTGCTGGAGTGGTTTGGTGGCAGCTTAGCTTCAGGGACAAAGTGAAGCCATGACTACTTGCTCTGAAGCAAGAAACACTTCAGTCACAGCTCCAATTCCAAGATGGTGTAACACTGCAGCTGTGTGGGCTGCAGGGGCTGGAGCACAGTGTCAACTCCTTCTCTGTGGGTTGCACAGCTATGTAGACTCAGATGGGCTTAGTGCCTGGAAGGACTGGTGGAAACCCCAGTGCTGAGGTCCACAGGTATCCATAGTGCTGAAGGGGCTGCTGGGATCCTTTCACTTACCTCCTCACCATAGTGAGCTCTCCCTGGTTCCTAGCTGATCCTGGTTAGAGGATGCGGCAGTGGAGACCCAGTGTTTCCTTCCCACCTCTGTGTGGCTATCTCGAACATCTGTGCTCTCCAGAGCTTCTGTTACTCCTCAAAGACGCACCCCTGTACTCTCCCTCTGTTATTTTCATTAAGTTGTTTATTTATTGTTTGGGCTTTTATTGTGAGGAGGACAAGTTCTAAGGATTTCTAATGGGCCATTTTCCTAAGGTAACTCAGATGAGAGTTATTATTATTATTATTAAGAAATTTGAGGAGATTTTACAAGAGTCTCACTGCTTCCAACTTGTTCAGATCAGAATTCCACTGAAGACTTTTGAACAGAAAAGTTCCTGATGCTATTTGAGGCTTGGAGAATTCAAATCTTGCCTCCACAGGATGTATGTCACACAGGAAAGCTGCAGCAGCGAGACCAAGTAGGGTCTCTAATATTTCAGAGACAAAAAGGGCCTGAATTAGGCAAGTAGCAGGAGGGAAAGAAAGAAGAGCACAAAGTCAAGAAAGATTTTGTAGGTAAAACCGACAGAACCTCATGACTGACTGACATGGAAGCACGAATGAAGAGGAGGGTTAGAGGAGAGGTGCCCCAGACTTCTGGCTAGGTGACAAGCCGCGTGAGAATGCCTGCCGTCACACTGCATTATGGAATAGCCAAAAGCAGAGAGCAGGTGCTGGTGGCAGCAGTTCAGTCTTCAGCAAGCTGATATGAATGCATGTAGGGTATCTAATCAGAGACCTACCAATATTTAGATGTATCATGTTTTCCACCTCTGAACTTTGAACACCTCTTATAGCAGAAGGACAAAATATCTCTTCTCTGTGGTTGGTATTAAACATCAATACCTTGAAGGTAATTTTTCTTTGGACTTGGCTTCAGTATTACTACCTTCTTCTGAATTATCCCTTGAGCTTTTAGTCAGTCCTTTTAACATTTCCCATCACTTTGTGACAGGTAAGCCTCAGCTATAAGTGTGTATGTATTGTGTATAATTTGATCTCTTACTGGAATCTGTCTATAAGCCATGAATTTTTAAATTTTCATTCTAAGGCTATTTGCATCCTGCTAACTCTCAAGTACCTAAGATGAAGCACAAAATTCTTTTATGAAGATCACTGTTTATTAAGGTCTCTTACCTTCACCTACACACCATGCCATTAAGTCACTGTTTTTCAAGGTGTGGTCCATGGGGCAGATGCATTAAATCTACCTTGAGTGCTTAATAATATAAAATAATAAAATTTATACTAACTAAGGTTGATTGAGTACATACTATGTGCTAGGTAATACTCTAAGCCCTTCACAAGTACTGACTCCTGTTATCTTCACAATCATTTTATGATAAAAGAATGATATTATCCCATTTTACAGAAGAGGAGATTGAGGCAGAGATTAAATATTAATATTTGTCCATATCAAAAGCTAGAAAGTAGGCCCTAACCAGACTTGCTGAATTAGGGGGAGGAAAGATATTAGAAATTTGCAATTTTAAAAAGTGTTCCCGCCCCCAAAAGGAGCTCCCATATGATTCTTTTGTATAGTAAAGTTTGCAACTCACTAAGTATAAATCCTAGTTTCAAAGCATTTTCCCTTAACACTCTACCCACTTACTGATATTCTCTATACTTCAGACTATACCCTATTCCTTTAATAATAACACTACTCAAATTTACACCTCATCACACAAAGAATGTCAGAAACGACAAAACCACAGAAAGGCAGCATTTTATAAAGGAGAAAATCAAGCCTCAGAAAGAGGTGAGGTGATCTGTCTGAAGTTACTGTAAGTATTTGGACTAGGACCATAGATCTCCTTTCTACTCCAGTTCTTCTTCCACTATAAAATGCCGAAAAGACTTCTATGGCATACAGCTTGAGAGGCTTGTGAGGGGCCAGATTATCTTACCTCATCTGGTCAACGATCTCATCTTATCTCATCTGCCAACAATAAATACTATTCTGTATTTGAAAGCAAAGTGACAAAATATTTGAATTGGTAGAAAACAAGTTAAAATAATTCATACAGCTTGATCTAAGAGGAATAGTTTGTTGAAAGCAAGATGGTTCAGAGTGTATTGAGGATAGGTCACTTTGATGAAATTCATCTCAGGTTTCTCCTTTCAGTAATCAGAACTCTCCCACATAAATAGTGTAAGTTTGCATCTGCACAGAGTAGAGTTTTCTTTTGTAAACATTGGTAAAATCTAGGTATAGAATTTTCCCCCGGCCAGACATGGTGGCTCACACTCTGGCTCACGTCTGTAATCCCAGCATTCTGGGAGGCTGAGGCGGGTGGATCACGAGGTCAAGAATTTGAGACGAGCCTGACCAACATGCTGAAACCCCATCTCTACTAAAAATTCAAAATTTAGCCAGGCATGGTGGCACGTGCCTGTAGTCCCAGCTACTCAGGAGGCTGAGGCGGGAGAATCACTTATACCCAGGAGGCAGAGGTTGTAGTGAGCTGAGATAGCACCATTGCATTCCAGCCTAGGCAACAGAGTTAGACTCCATCTCAAAAAAAAAAAAAAAAAAAAGTTTTTTTTCCCCCAATGGAAAGTGCCTTGGTGCCTTGTAGTCTGCACCCTTCTTCATTCATTCACCACAATTTTTTCTATTTTTTTTCCCACAAAAGAAGCATCTGTTAACTCTTTTCCAAGAAACCGTCTGCCTGTGCCCAGATCACTCCTCTCCTCTTTACATGGCTTTATTAGTATCATCCTCCTTTGCTCGTCAACATTTCCTCTGTTAATAGCTCCTTCTCCATAAGCTTCTCTCATCAGAAAAAAAAAAATGCATCACTACACTGCTAAAAAACCATACTGATTATAAAGTCTAACTTTCTGATTCAGGCTCTTCATAGTCTAGTGACAATTTATTCATCTTATATCAGTTAAACAGTCACAAGTCTCCTGCCCACTATTCCTGATGTTCCAGTCATTCAACTCTCATGTGGAAAATGATCCGTCTGCCTGACTCTCCTTCATCTCCGTCTGATGAAGTCTTATTCATCCTTTAAAATTCAGCTCCAAGGTCACTACCTACCTTCTCTGTGAAGTGTCCTTGACTCACTGAGAGTTAAAATCACTCTGCCCACAAAGAATAACTCTTATACCACACAGTATTTTGACTGCATCTGCCATTCCAACAGAATGTAAGCTCATTCTTGAATTCATTTAAATATTTACTGAGGCAGTGTGACATGCCAGACCCCATGCTACACCCCAAGGATATAGAAATGAATTATCTTCTAAACACTATGAGCTTAAGAGCATATTTTGTAATTTTAAAAAATCAGATCTTAAGCCCTTGAATTACAACATTTAGAAGGCATACAGTCTCTGTATATGAAAAGTGTTATTTACATAAATTGATGATAAGCAAAAGATGAAAAAGAAGGTAACAGAGTATTTGCAGTATCTTTTTAAAACTGGTAAGATGATGACTTCTCAGTTCAAACACCTATTCCCCCTTTCCAGTTCTTTTGGAATTGTTAATCCTTAGGAAACATAATGAACAAAATTCACTCTGCCAATCAAAATGACAAAAGAAGTCTGCTTTGGGGTCATATAATCCTTTTCTGTAGGAAAAATCTTGGCAGTATATACAATACTTCCTCTCTCCCAATTTGGAAGAAAAAAAAATCTTCTGAACCCATCAGTTTTCAAAGATTAACTGTACTCATGCAAAGTTTTAGCCTTTCCCTGACAAAGGAATGTTCAATGTATTTCCACACTCTGACAGGCAAATGCATTCTCCAATTAGCTATTCACTGAACTTTCATGATGAAAATCGGCAATAAGAGCATACGTCATTTCAGCAACCTTGAGATATTTACAAAGTCAAAGAATATTATATACACATGTTATGGCAAGAAGCTTTTACAAATTTTAAATATCTTAAAAGCCATATGCATTTTCACTGGGAATTTTTAAGAATACATTCTAAATTCAGGAGTCCATTTGAAGTTGTAGAATATTTTACATCTGCCCCATTCCTTTTTTTTTTTTTTTTTCCCCCACACTGGTCCATTACATTATTTTTTTTCTTTTCTTTTCTTTTTTTTTTTTACATCTGCCCCATTCCTACACAGTAAAATGAAAATTTCATTGTTCTGCTTTAGAAACCACCAGCCATCATCTGAGCTACCTGCACCTCTAGATAGTATTTAGATACATTCTGATAGTTTTTCAGGAAGAGCAAACCACAGACACTTAGCCATGAACTGAAAAGCCAAAGCATTAGATTCTTATATCACATGTAAAATGTTCTCAATTGTGAGCATTTTACTGCATGTGGAAAGCTATTTACAATGCATGGATCTCTTTGGTAGCATGTTCTACAGGAAGAACTGCTTCACAACAGTTTGTAGGGACCGGATGTGGTGGTTCATGCCTGTAATTCCAGCACTTTGGGAGGCTAAGGCAGGAGGATCACATGCGGTCAGGAGTTTGAGACCAGCCTGGCCAACATGGTGAAACACCATCTCTACTAAAAATACAAAAATTAGTCTGGCATGGTGCCATGCATCTGCAATCTCAGGTACTTGGGAGGCAGAGGTTGCAGTGAGCCAAGGTCGCACCACTGCACTCCAGCCTGGGCAACAGAGTGAGACTCTGTCTCAAAAAAAAGCAAAACAAAAACCAACAACAACAGTTTGTGGGAGAAAATCAGAGTCTGTCCTTTAACTCACTGTTTTTCCTTTGCTAATATTCTGGCTTCTCTTTTAAAATAGCCAAAAGTTTCAACCAGTCTAGCTGCTGCCACCTTCTTATTAAACTTTAATAAGCTAAGCTTTTTAAGCCACATAAAAATTTCATCAAGCATTTGTCAACCTTAGGGAAAACGGAAGGAGGAAAAAAGGTTAGAACATCGTTTTCCACCACCATAGCATCTGGAGAGAGACACTTTGGAAAGATCATGCATGCAGTCAGCCGCAAAATAAATGCTAGGAAACAAGCTTGTTGTTTGTGGCCTGCACCAGATGGTAATCACGTTTACTCCTTCATCACCCCCAGGCCTCACACTGGGTGCTAATTAAAGTACTATCTTCCAATAGCAGGCTCCTCCGATAACTGTAAGCCTTTGTTCCAAAGTCCTCAGGGTGTGCTACATACAGTCCGCTACCACAGGCTTGCCTGTCAAGAACACCATTTCAGAGCAGATCCTTATCATTTTACTTTCAGTGTTTCCTATGTCAAAAAACAGATCTTTAGTTTAGTTTTTTTTTTTTTTTTTAAAGTATACAGCATAAGTGAGAAAAGGAGGTGGGCTGTCGGGGGCCCTCAATACATGAGAAACGGATGGTGGGTTCTGAGCTTCCTTACTGCCCCCATAGATCACTGACAATGTGCTGCAGAAGCCTCCAATCTAGAACTGCCAACAGGACCAGAGCACCCTCACCCCCTGGCCCCAGAAAAAGCCAAGAAAAGCCCAACTCTCTAGCCAAAGTACTAGGAAAAGGATGGCCTAACATCAGAAAACATTTGCGGTAACACTCGTTCTACTCCAGCCAGGCGCCAAGGAAAAAATCACAATCCTCCTCCCACCTGGTCTCACAGAGCCCAGTGGGAATATGCTCTCCCAGCCTGGCTCCTCAGGAAGAAAAGCTGTGCACACTAGTCTAATTAACACCCAGAAAACATACCACCCAACAGCAGAACATGTATTTTTCCCAAGCACCAATGAAACACTGACTAAGACAAACCACATCCTAGATTATAAAACAAACCTCAAGAAATAGAAGAGGACTGAAATAATAAAGTATTTCTCTGAGCATAATGGAATCAAACTAGGAATCAGTAACACTAAGATAAGAGTAAAATCTTGGTAGGGCATGGTGGCTCATGCCTGTAATCCCAGCACTCTGGGAGGCTGAGGCAGACAGATCACTTGAGATCAGGAGTTCAAGACCAGCCTGGGCAAGTGTGCCTGTAATCCCAGCTACTCAGGAGGCAGAGGTAAGAGGATAACTTGAACTTGGGAGGTGGAGGTTATAGTAAGCTGAGATCGCACCAATGGACTTTAGCCTGGGTGACAGAGTAAGACCCTCCCTCAAAACGGAGAAAAAAAAAAAAAGTAAAATCTCTAAACTATTGGAAATTAAATAATGTACTTCTCAATAATGTATGGTAAAAGAAGAAGTCTCAAAAGAAAAAAATACATAGGACTGAATGAAAAATGAAAATATAGCATATCAAAATATGTGAGGCACAGCTAAAGAAATGCTGAGAGAGAAATTTATAGCACTTAATTTCTACATTAGAAAACAGGAAAGCTTCAAATAAACTGATCACAGACTTAAATGTAAAACATAATATAAAAAGTAGAAAATCTTTGGGATATCTAGCTAAGTAAAGAGTTTTAGAGTTGACACCAAAAGCACAATTCATCAAAAAAAAAATTCATAAACTTCATAAAAATTAGAAATTTTTGCTCTTCAAAGACCTCGTTAAGAAGTTGAACAAAACAAAATACAGACTGGGAGATAATCTCTGCAAGCCACATATCCAACGAAGGACTTGTATCTGGAACACATAAAGAGATCTCAAAACTCAACCATGAAAAACAATCTAGGTAGAAAACGGGCAAAAGACATGAAAGGACATTTCACTGAAGAGGATATACAGATGGCAAACAAGCACAAAAAAAATGTCTAACATTAGCAGTCATTGAAGAAATACAAACTAAAACCATAAGAGATGTTACTACACAACTAAACAATCACCAGAGATGAAAACACCAAGTGCTGTCGAGGGTGTGGAGGAACTCAGTCACACATTTCTAGTGGGAATGCAAAATAGTACAGCCACTTTGAAGAAAGAGTGTAACAGTTTCCTACAAAACTAAATACATGCTTATCTAATAGCCCCAAAACTGCACTCTTGGAATTTACACTGTACTCAGCAATTACACATTTATCCCAGGGAAATGAAAACTCATGTTCACATCAAAACCTGTATGTGATTGTTCACAGCTGCTGTATTTGTAATAGCCAAAACCTGAAAACAATCCAGATATCCTTCAATAAGTGAGTGGTTAAACAAACAGTGGTACACCCAAACCATGGGATACTGTTCGGCAATAAAAAGGAATAAACAATTAATACACATAACAACTTGGAGGTATCTCAAGGTAATTATGCTGAGTGAAGAAATTCAAACTCTAGAGGTTACATGCTGTATGATTCCACCTATATAACATTTTTGTTTTGTTTGAAGATAAGAGTCTTCATCTGTCACCCGGGCTGGAGTGCAATGGCACGATCACAGCTCACTACAACCTCTGCCTTCCATGTTCAAGCAATTCTCATGCTTCAGCCTCCCAAGTAGATGGGACTACAGGCACACACCACCTTGCCCAGCTAACTTTTTGTATTTTTAGTAGAGATGGGGTTTGCCATGTTGGCCAGGCTGCTCTTGAATTCCTGACCTCAAGTTGTCCCCCCTGCCTTGGCTTCCCAAAGTGTCGGGATTACAGGCATGAACCACCGCACCTGGCCCATGATTCCACCTATGTAACATTCTTGAAATGAGAAAACTATAGAGATGAGAAACAGACTAATGGTACCCAGGGATTAGGGAAGAGGGAGGGAGGGAGGCAGCTGTGGTTATAAAAGAGTAGCACAAGGGATCCTGCTGATGGAACTGGTCTGTATCCTGACTGTGATGTTGGTTATATGAATCTACACATGCGATAAAACTGCACAGACTAAAGACAGACACACACATACACAAATAAGTACAAATTAAACTGGAGAGGTGGGAAGACTGCAGGGAATTCAGAAAGATCATGTATCCATACCAATTTTCAGGTTATGATATTGACCACAGTTATGCAAGATGTTACCACAGGGAGAAAATTAGTGAAGGGGATAAGAGATCTCTTTGTATTTGCATTATCTCTTACAAATGCAAGCAAATCTACAAATTTCCCCAAATGCATATAACCTGAAACTAATCATGAAGGAACACAAGAAATCAGGTAAAGTCAAATACAAAATAACTGATCTGTACTCTTCAGAAACATCAATGTCATAAAACCAAGTAAGAGAGACAATTGAATGCAAAATCCAATAAACTCCAATCAATCCAGGATTTTCTCTGCTATAAAGGTCATTATTGAGCCAGTTTTATAAAACCCAAAAAAGGTCTATAAGTCAGATAATGTATTATATCAATGTTAACTTACTGATTTTGATAATCACACCATGGTTATGTAAGAGAATGTTCCTATTTTTTGAAAATATGTAACAAAGCATTTAAGGGTAACATGGCATCATATCTCAAACTTACTCTCAAATACAAAGTCTGAGGGTGGTGATTCATACCCATAACCCCAGCACTTTGGGAGGCCAAGGTGGGAAGACTGCTTGAGCCCAAATATTTGAGACCAGCCTGGGCAACACTGCAAGACCTGGTCTGTACAAAAAATTTAAAAATTAGCTGAGGATGGTGGTGTATACCTTTAGTCCTAGCTACTCAGAAGGTTGAGGCAGGAGGATCGCTTGAGCCCAGGAGTTGGAGGCTGCAGTGCGCCATGGATGACACCACATTCTAGCCTGGGCAACAGAGCAAGACCCTGTCTCTTAAAAAAAATTTTTTTTTAATTAAAAAAAAGTATAACTACATAGAAAAGAAAATACAGTAAAATATCAATAGCTGTAGAATCTGAGTGAAGGGAATACTTGACACTAATCTTGCAAATTTTTTTGTTAAGTCCAAAATTACAAATATAAACATTATCAAAATAAAAAAAAATTAAAAGTGCATAGGGAGAGCCTGGCACGAAAAGCTTCAATAAACTAGTGTTCAGGTATATCTACTTTCAGATAAAGAAATAAGTTGAGATGCTAAATAAACTGTCCAACAGGGATGAGGGATCATGGTAAACTGGTGGTACAGGAGGGATTTGAACTGAGACCTGTTCCATGCCAAAGTCTGTGCTTCTTTCAGTAGAATGAGGAAGGATAAAAATCCCAATGCCCACTTCCCACAGAGACATGGATGTACTGTGTTAGGAGAAGGTAGCCTTATATAAAAACTGGCCCCAAATCACTCTCCAAGCAAGTCACTTCTTAGTTTTCTGTATGAAAAGTCTAGGATAGGGACCAAACACCTCGAACCTGGCTCCTAGGGTGGGTACTCTGTCCACAGCACATACAAACAAGCTTAAGTTACCAACTGAGAGCCACCATCTCCAGGCCCTCATACCAGGGAAGCACACTGCCTTTCTTGGTTTATTCACTCAACCCAAATTCCCAGAGTACCTCAGACATGTTGTCAATGGAACTTCTAGGATGACTATCTAGACAGACCTCTTCTATTGGTCTTCCCCACCTCACCCTTACCCCATGTCTGAACTTAGATGACAGGGGTTTTTCACTGATGTTGTTTTCTGAATAGATCATACTTTCCCAGTTCAAAATTCACATGGGAAAGAATTTCACGTAGGAAGGGGTAAAGTGAAGTCTCCCTAACCTCCCTACCGATTCCCATTACCAGAAACATCCACAGTTACTAGCTTAAAAATGCAACTTTCTGATATTTCTCCAAATTAATAGAATTATCTAGATAATACTATGATATCAGCTATGATATCAGCTATCTACCTAACTAGAATATTCAAGGTGATCACAATAAATTTAGTACCCTTTAGGTTATTTTAAATATCCCTTAAATTATTGTGTAGACATTTTCAACATCTTAAAATTGACTGAGTGAGGGTAACAATATTTTTTAAAACAAAAAACATGTTAGTAAGACGCATGATGACGACAAATGTCTGTGAACTCTGGCTGGTAAGAACCAATCACTGTTGAGTACTGGCAGCTCACCTGGTTCCTGTCGCGTGCATTTGTGTACCTGATCTTCTGAATGAAGTAGAATATGAGCCATGCCGAAGAAATAATCATCAAAACAATAAAGGATATTGACACGAAGACTAGAGAGCCACGGCTGAAGTTCTTCGGTGGCATTCGAGTTCCAACAGCTATTGTCATTTGTACAGAGATGTTTTTCTCCAGATAACTCAAAATATCCTTACCCCTCAATTCTGTTATCATGACAGCAATAATATCTCCAGTGCCTGTAATATAAAATAAATATATATACTCAAGTGACATTTACAATTTATAGAAACATCAAATATATAAACACGCCACGTAGGTCAACTACTGTAATGTTTGCTAATGGAAAGGGTATGCAGACTCCACTTCTCAGCTGAAATGAAGCTGCAGCTGGGTATGCTGGCACCAAGTGGGAACATGTAATTTGTTGTGTGGTACTTAAGACTTAGACATAAGGCATAAAACGATTGCAGTGTTAAGAACCATATTAACTTCTCTGACAACTACATTTAAAAAAAAAAGATTATTAAACCAGCCAAATGTAACAACAGACAGCATAACATTATATACCAACAGAAATGTATCAACATCATGGTAGATTTACACTGTAAAACCTTTTCTATTTTAAAATGATCTTCAGAAAGTCTTAATTCCTTAAGAAATGAAGAAAAGTGCTGTTTTTATAGCATAAAATGGTACTTCTTGCACTAATCAGTCTAGGAACATTCATGGAGCACCCACCATGTGGAGAACTAGTGCAAGGAACAAAAACAAGTACAGGATGCTGAGCTTTCTAATCTCACCGAGACAAGGACATACAGCTGGTAACAGAGCTACAAAGTGTCAAATGCTGGCACCCTTTATTAGCGACATCTGAAACTAACTTGGGTCTTATGTCCAGAATTGAGTGAAGTGAGGCTCCTTGCTAGTTTACCCAAGAATTCTTCTGGAAATCAAACATTCCTGAAAGAGGTCCAGACTTCAACATTTTGGACTGGTTTGGCATCAAAATACCTCCAGCCTCTAACAGTTGTCCAGAGGTCTGCCCACAGTCACAGGCTATGTAAATTAACTTATGAGGATGGTCTTAAGTTGCTTTCTAGTTACCTAGGTCTTTTCCCTACATAATTTCCAGAAGCATTAACCATAAAAGAATTGAATACCCCTTCCTATGGACAGCAGGAGACTGCTATCCCTTTCCTCCTCCACAAAGGAAGTAACTTCCCACTGTCTTTTAAGGAAACAGAGAAGCTTCTATCAATCTATCAGCGGCTGTTCTTTCACAAGCTGAAGCTGCTGGTGGCAACATATAACTTCTACATTTGCCTTCTCCAGAAGAGCCCTTAAGAGAGACTAGGGGTCATTAGAAGGGAAATAAACATTTTATTTCAGGAAACAAAATTATTACCACTTATTTGAATTTGAATAAGGTTTATACATATAAATGTAAACCAACAAAACAAACAAGCAAAAGTCTCTAAAACTTGTCCTTTTCAATGATTCTTCAATGAATAATACATTGAAATATTTGGTATTACATGCTTCATTTATCATATTTAGCTAAAAGAACCATCTTTGTGTTACATGCAGTCACAAAAGACTACGTGCAACTGAAAAGAAATTCTACAGGGCCCAGCGCATGGCTCATGTCTATAATCCCGGCACTTTGGGAGACAGGTGGATTACTTGAGCTCAGGAGTCCAAGACCAGCCTAAGCAACATGGTGAAACCCCATCTCTAACAAAAACAGGAAAATTAGCCAGGCATGGTGGCATGTATCTGTGGTCACAGCTACTCAGGAGGCTGAGGTGGGAGGATCACTAGAGTCCAGGAAGCCAAGGCTGCAATGAGCTGAGATCACGCCACTGCACGTCAGTCTGGGTGACAGAGAGACCCTCAAAAAATAGAGGAGAAATACAACAGTAAAAGGAGTTTTATGGAAAATGTAACTCAATGGAACATAAACCTTTTTACTACCTTACTCAAAATTGTTACAGCCACTTTATTAGAATAGCAGTTTATCACAATACTGATTAAAAATCCACAAACAAAAAGAAAAAAACCTATAAAATTAAAGCAAGCAATAAAGTTAACATCTAATTACCTTTCTGAATAAGAGTTCTGATCAGTAAGTTAGAGACAATCATAAAATAATGCTAAACCACTTTAGATTTCCATTTAGAAGTCTCTTTTAAAATGTTGTTCAACAGGCCATGATCTGTGGTATAAGATACCAGGTATGGCTATAAAGTAACTGAGACGGATCCCACAAACGACATATGACAATCAGTCTCATTGCTTTATAATCACACCAGGTACAAACGGTTTTAGAAATCAGTTGGCTCTTGAAGACTCAAGCTGGAAAAACAGTAGGGAAAGCTGCACAGGTAGCCAAGGGAGCCAATCCATGTAATTCTATTCAAAGAATACTAAATAAGAACACCAACTAATTTCAACAGGAAAGCTGTCTGGGAAAAGAAGTGTGTAATTATTTCAACCATTCATTCAACAATATTTATTGAGCACATACTATGATCAGGCTCCTTTCACCTTTTAAAGAGAGTGGAAAATTACCTGCTCTTGATGATGCAAAAATCCACGTGCCCTCAGGAGCAAAGGGGAATCTTTCAGACTAGGGAGAGAAGCCACTCATAGTGGTGAGCCAGCACAGACAGGTGAGAGGCAGAGGAGTACGATCCTGCCAGTCAGCCAGGAGGACAGCATAACGATGGCCCAACACAAACACTCACAAAAGACTGGAGTCTTAGCCATTTTAGGTCTTAAATCTCTTACAGAATCTAGTTAAAGTTACATAGGAGGCCCCTCCTAGGAGAAAGGGCCCTCTACCCATACTCCAACGCCTGACCTAAAGTTGCCTCAGACACTTGACTTTTAAAGATCTGAGGAGCCCTGGCCCAGCTATAGGAGGGATACACACGCCAAAGGAAATGTAGGCTTCAGACTAAAGGCTGGGTCAGAGCAGGCAGTGACTGATAATAGTTAAGAATAATTGTCGGGCGCGGTGGCTCAAGCCTGTAATCCCAGCACTTTGGGAGGCCGAGGCGGGTGGATCACGAGGTCAAGAGATCGAGACCATCCTGGTCAACA
>NW_016107940.1:430877-432118 GCF_001604975.1 Cebus imitator
ACTGCAACGGTTTAAATATCAAAGCACATATAGGACATGCCCCATCACTCCCATGTCCCAAGCCCTGTAAGAACACTGCTAGTAAGTCATTAATGTGGCCTCCCTCCTGCGCACTTCCACATGTCTGGCAGCCAGTACTAATTGTCAGATATGGCAATCCAGTAAAAGCCCATTTGTGATCCCTGCTTCCAACTATTTTCTTGGGAAACTTTCTCTGTTGTTATTCTTAATAAGAACTTCTGTTTTCACTGCTTGAGTCTGGCTACTTTAATAAACAATTCTATTCTTTCCACTTTCATCTAGGGAATTTTCAGACCCACAGAGCAGTTCCAATACTGCGAGAACACTTGTGGGCCTTTTATTGAGATTTGTCAACATTTTGTCCTTTATTTATGTATTTATTTTTGCTGAACCAATTAACAATAAACTGCAAACACATGACATTTTATCCTCAACTACTTCCACAGTATCTCTTAAGAGCAAGGCTAGCTACATGGCCACAATTCATTTACTTATACTCAAGAAATTTAACCCTGTGTTCTTTAATATATGGTCCATTTTCAGGTATCTACGGTGATTACTTCAATAGTTGTTTAACTTGTTTAGTTTTGTATCCCAGATTCAATCAGGGCTGCTGGCATCATGCTTAGCTGTCGTGTCTCATTACTGTCTTTTGATCTAGGATAGTTCCTCAGTCACTTCTGGTCCATTGTTCACAACACTGACCTTTTTAAAGAGTCCAATCCAGATTTTCTGACAATGCCCTTCAATCTGGATTTGATTGTGTCCTAATGACTAGATCTGCAAATTAAATATTTCTGCTAAGAAGGCCACAAGGTGATGCTGTGTCCCGGCTCAGCTCATCGCATCAGGAAGCGCATGCCAGGTTTTACCTTCATTGTTGGTGGCAAATTTTATGACTTGGTTATTTTGGTATCTGCCAGATTTCCCCACTGTAAATAACTGTTTTCTTTTTTGATTAATAAGCAATCTGTGGGCTGATACTTCGAGACTGTGTAACTAGCCAGTTCCCAAATAACCTTTCACTCAATGCTCTCGGCATCTACTGTTGTTTGCCTGAATCTGCAACAACAGTATTTGTAAAATTGTAATTCCCTAATGCTGTGGTTTCTTCTACATTTTGTAAACTGATTCTATATTCAAAGGCAATAACAAAATTTTCTACTTACCTTTTTCCATTAAAAAAACAAAACTGCTAGGTGGGCAGTTTTTCTGAAAAA
>NW_016107940.1:433988-445120 GCF_001604975.1 Cebus imitator
AGAGAGCCCGCATAGCCAAGTCAATTCTAAGCAAAAAAAACAAAGCGGGAGGCATCACATTACCTGACTTCAAACTATACTACAAGGCTACAGTAATCAAAACAGCATGGTATTGGTACCAAAACAGAGATATAGACCAATGGAACAGAACAGAGGCCTCGGAGGCAACACTATGCTTCTACAACCATCTGATTTTGACAAACCAGACAAAAACAAGCAATGGGGAAAGGATTCCCTGTTTAATAAATGGTGTTGGGAAAACTGGCTAGCCAGGTGCAGAAAGCAGAAACTGCACCCCTTCCTGACACCTTACACTAAAATTAACTCCAGATGGATTAAAGACTTAAACATAAGACCTAACACCATAAAAACCCTAGAAGAAAATCTAGACAAAACCATTCAGGACATAGGCGTAGGCAAGGACTTCATGACCAAAACACCAAAAGCATTGGCAACAAAAGCCAATATAGACAAATGGGACCTAATCAAACTCCACAGCTTCTACACGGCAAAAAAAACGGTTATTAGAGTGAATTGGCAACCAACAGAATGGGAAAAACGTTTTGCAATCTACCCATCTGACAAAGGGCTGATATCCAGAATCTACAAAGAACTAAAACAGATTTACAAGAAAAAAACAAGCCCATTCAAAAGTGGGCGAAGGATATGAACAGACACTTCACAAAAGAAGACATACATGAGGCCAACAAACACATGAAAAAATGCTCATCATCACAGGTCATTAGAGAAATGGAAATCAAAACTATATTGAGATACCATCTCATGCCAGTTAGAATGGCGATCATTAAAAAATCTGGAGACAGTAGATGCTGGAGAGGATGTAGGGAAAGAGGAACACTTTTACACTGCTGGTGGGAGTGTAAATTAGTTCAACCATTGTGGAAGACAGTGTGGCGATTCCTCAAGGACCTAGAAATAGAAATTCCATTTGACTCAGCAATCCCATTACTGGGTACATAGCCAAAGGATTATAAATCGTTCTATTCTAAGGACACATGCACATGAATGTTCATTGCAGCACTGTTTACAATAGCAAAGACCCGGAACCAACCCAAATGCCCATCGATGATAGACTGGACAGGGAAAACATGGCACATATACACCATGGAATACTATGCAGCCATAAAAAACGATGAGTTTGTGTCCTTTTATAGGGACACGGACGAACCTGGACACCATCATTCTCAGCAAACTGACACAAGAACAGAAAATCAAACACTGCATGTTCTCACTCATATGTGGGTGGTGAACAATGAGAACACATGGACACAGGGAGGGGAGCATCACACACTGGAGTCTGTCAGGGGGAAACAGGTGAGGGACAGCAGGGGGTGGGGAGTTGGGGAGAGATAGCATGGGGAAAAATGCCAGATGTAGGTGCCAGAGAGGAAGGCAGCAAATCACACTGCCACGTGTGTACCTATGCAACAATCTTGCATGTTCTTCACATGTACCCCCAAACCTAAACTGCAATTAAAAAAATCATTTTGAGGGGCCAATAGAAGGAACCTCAGAATTAAGCTCCTTTGGGCTCTGGAATCAGAGGGTCTAGGTTCAAATCCCCGCATAGTACTTAACCTTTCTGAACTTCAGTTTCTTCTTTCAAAAAATGAGAAACTATCTGCAGGCTTCACAGCAGATGTTCAGTAACTGCTGCAGCATAATGAGCTGTATTAGTCCATTCTCACACTGTTATGAAGAAATACTTGAAAATGGGTAATTTATAAAGAAAAGAGGTTTTGGCCAGGTGCAGTGGTTCACACTTGTAATCTCAGCACTTTCGGAGGCCAAGGCACGTGGATCACCTGAGGTCAGCCTGGCCAACACGGTGAAACTCCATCTCTACTAAAAATACAAAAATTAGATGGGTATGGTAGCAGGCACCTGTAATCTCAGCTACTTGGGAGGTTGAGGTGGGAGAATTGCTTGAAACAGGGTGGTGGAGGTTGCAGTGAGCTGAGATCGTGCCACTGGACTCCTGCCTGGGCAACAAAGCAAGACTCCGTCTCAAAAAAAAAAAAAAAAAAAAAGTTTAATTGACTCACAGTTCCACATGGCTGGGGATGCCTCAGCAAAGTTATAATCATGGTGGAAGGCACCTTTTCACAGGTTGATAGGAGAGAGAATGAGTGCAAGCTGGGAAAATGTGAGACTCTCACAAAACCATCAGATCTCGTGAGACTCACTATCCATTATTCAATTACCTCCACTTGGTCCTGCCCTTGACATGCAGGGATTATCGGGATTACAATTCAAGGTGAGATTTGGGTGGGGACACAGAGCCAAACCATATCAGGAGCTAATCCTACTTGTATTATGTGGGAAGTAGAAAAGTTCCTCTTCAAAATTTCCTTTCTTGTTTAAGAAAAATTCATAAGTGTCAGAAATAATAGTCTGTTTTAAACACTTTCTCCAGAAGTCTTTTTGCTTTCTGCTAGAAAGCCTATCCTATGTAGCTGCTAAACATGCTTATAGGCATAGTACATTCTATGTCCTTGTACTTTAACCAAGATATCTGTGCTGGACATGCTCACTGGCATGCCCCAGCTTGAAGCCTATGCCCCTTCCTTATTTGGACTTCCTTTTTTTTTTTGCTCTCCATTGCTTCTATCTATTTAGAAAAGTTTCAAGTTATTAGCCAATTGGGTTTTAGTTTAGATTGTGAGGTCTGGCTCCAGCCAACGGAGATCAGACACAGCAGTAAGGACAATCCCAAATGTGTTAAGAAATAAATATGTCTGCTTTCCTTTGTTCGTTGGCTCTTATGGCACAATGGCCAGCAAGGGTACCCTTCCTGCAGTCCAGGGAGTAAAAATTGCGTTGCTGGAAGATCCTTTGTCTCAGCGCTAATTTTTCTTTGCAACACTCAGCATATATTTCCAACATATTATTATTACTCATAGAAAGCAAAGGAAAATGTTATGGGAAGAAAATCAAAAGGTCCCTACCACAGAATTTTAGATTCTCATTCTCTCTCCACCCCCTCCCCACTGCTCAGAAAATGCCCAGGGACCTGCTGACAAACACAATCCTGCCAGCTATGAGAGAATTTGTGCTTTAGCTCAGTAAGTGAGTCTATGCAGCCTTGAAAAGTAAGAAATCTATGCCCTCACCCCCTTGGCTTCCCTGCACTCTTCCTGGGAGTAAACCTCAGGGCAAGGCCAGTTTAGCTGAGCAGCTGATAAAGTAAGATCCAGGAAGAGATCAAATGAGCTGTCTGACGCACCAAGCTACAAGAGAGAGGTGGCTTTATCATAAGCATCTTTACTATTGGTTACTAAGAGTGTCATTATTCCTGTAGAATCTATTATATGTAAAGCAGAACACCATATACTTTAAGTGAAAAAGATTAAAATCACTTCAAAGTTCCAGAAGGACTGCTGCTGAGGGAACAGTTAGGTATATTCAGGATCAAGCTTCACAGGAGGCAGAGTGCCTGTGTCTTGGTGAGTCTGCTGGCTCTTGGTCTCAGGACTTATCTCACTCCACTGACTTAATGTAAGTCCTTCTCAAATGTTGATCCACAATACCTTCAGTTCTTCAAACCCAATCCTCATTTTTCTCTTCACTGATCCCTTAAAGAACTCAAGGGGAAAAATGATACATTCTACATTCTTTTATGTAATGAATATAGCAATAATTCTGACAGATGGAAGTTATATCAATTATAGATTTCCTGCTGAGACTTGTCAGTAGATTTCCTAATATATAGATCTGCCCTGTCACTCTGCTTTTAAAAGCCTTTGATGTATCCCTTCTGTCAAACAAATAAAGTCCAAACTCTTTCACTGGACACCAAATGGCCCTGAGGATAACTGAGTCATGGGATGGCAAACACTCCCTGATCCAGTGAAACTGTTGGGCAAAGTGACTGGAATAGTGGTTCATGCAGTCTAGTTAGGACAGAGATGTGAAGCCAGAAGGGAAACTGGGAGAAAACTAAGAAAGGGTCCTGGGAACTGGAAGCTTCAACAAAACTAAATGACAGGAAGAGAGGGGAAGAAAGGGAAGAGGCACCAGTAAGGGCACAGGACACACAAGTTTGCAACTCGAGATGTAACAATTCTGGGAGATGATGAGGTCCAAGGAACAGCTATGGGATCAGGCTCCTGGAGAAGCGGAGTGCCTGAAGGACCTGAGGAAGGAATTTTAGGTTAGATGTTCACTTTCCAGGTGGATTCTGAAGTTGCCCAGGATGGTGGCAGGACCTCTGCTGAACGAGGAACAGTGACAGGTGGGAAAGCACATGACTGTGGAGAGGAGAAACACAGTCTTCTGTACAAAACCAAAAGTGAAGTCGCCCGCCCGTATGGAAGTGACTGGTTTGGACATGCTGTAAACTAGCAACACAGTATCCTTTAGTGCCCACAGATGCACAGCAATGACCAACTTGTAATTTTGCTAATGCTTGAACCTGAATCTCCTGTCATGCAGCTGCTGGGAAGCTGAATGTGTAAGCCACTGAGTAGCAGTCACTCACTGATAATTCCTGAGGACACTGGGCTACAGTTGTCACCAAAAGGCAAGGGTCTTCTTTCTTGAACAGGAAGTTCTTCAATCACATAAAATTACGGCCAAGGGGCCACTGCAGAGCACTTGAATGTCAGCTTCCCTTCTTATGCTATCTCTTGACTGTATGTAAGGAGACAGAAAAGAGGGCAGGAGCAAGGACCTGCCCAGAACACAAAGCTTTCTTCCTTCACACACAGAGGCAGAAAGGGGGTGGGTATTGAGGAACACAAGCCACCAGTCAGTGGAGAGCCAGAGACTCTCAGTTAAGAGTTACCAGGGGTTGCCAACTTTCAGCACAATACAGGAACGCCTATAAATTACTGATCCCTCTCAGTTGAGCGGTTCTACCCTCAGATCACCTCGATTTAAGTATTAAATAGATCTTCCTTCCTTAAAATCTAAATTTCTAAACATCTGTTTGTGCCTCTTGGTTCTCTCCTCTGGAAAAACACCACTGAATAAACTGTTTTTCATTTATTGATGTATAAAATACCATCAACCACAAGGTGCATCATTATGTATCACAAAGAAAAAAAAATTAATCAAGAAATTCTAAGATGTCATTGAATATAAGAAACATTCCTACTTTAAGTTGCACATCCCAGAATGAATGAGAATTCTTCTTCAACAATTCTTAAAATGTTCAAAGACATCCTTCCTGGGACCCCCATCTCAGTTTTTTGCTTCCATACTATTTATACAGTCCCAAAGCATTCATTTAAAAAACCAAAAATCTTTTTTAAAGAATCTAAAACTCACCAAAGAAATTGGAAATATCATATGAAAACTTTTTTAAACTCAGGACCATTCATGAGTAAGCTGCTAACATTATGCCTCATCACCCCCAAATATTTGGTATTTTCCTACAAACAAAATTTATAAACATAATACAACCACCAAATAAGGAGATTAACACCGATACATACTACCATCTAATCCCAAAGTCCATCCAAGCTTCTGCGACTTTCCCAGTAACGTCCTTTACAGTAGTCCAGATCACTGTCACATGCTGCACTCAGTCGTCACGTCACAGCCATCTCCATCAGTCTGCAACTGTCCCTCAGTCTTTCTTGGTGTTTGTGACCTTGGCACTTTTGAAGACTACATATAGCCCAGTTGATCTGCAGAAGGTATTTCCCTGTGGCTAGATTCAGCTTGGGTGCCGCTGGGGACAACAATGCTCTTTTTAGTGTACACCACCAGGTGGCCCACAGCTTTTTTTATGTGCCATTACTGTTGAAGGTCACTTTGATAATATGGGAAAGGTGATGTCCTCCAGGCATCTGCACCATGAAGTTCCTCTTTTCCCCTTTGCAATTAATATGTATTCTGTGGGGGAGGTGCTTTAAGAGTAGGTAAATATTCCATCCTCATCAAACCTTCAGTTTACTTTTACTTTTTAGATCAGTATGGATTCATGGTTCCTGTTTTATTCAATGGGTTGAAACAGCTACTAACTTTACTCACTTTGATGCTGAAATTCTAAGTTATATTTCATAAGACCCTACGTACAGAGCTTTCCCATCTTATTCTTTTCTGGACATCAGTTTTTCAGCGCCTTTACTAAAGTAAATGTTAACTATAAATACAATACTTTCAGTATCAAGAGTAGCATGACACACTAATATCTCCCTACATCTGATTATGTCCACAGGAATACAGCCCAGGATTCCAATATAATTTTTTGAAGCCATGGCACACATCAGTGTACATGGAACTCACATGACTGAAGGTTCCCAGGCGTTCTCCTTCTCCACTTGAACTGTTACTTAAGCCCTATCTCCAAACACCTTTGCTATACTAGTTTTAAACAACCCATTTGCAGGGTGACTTAATGAATACTTTCTTCTTATCTATGTTTCATGATTTCACCTCACTAGTTTCATACCCTTTTCAAGTAAGATGCTTACATTTGTGCTTTCTTATAAGTTGTTGATAAAAGAATTTGAAATGGGTGGGAAAAGAAACATTAAGTACAGAGTTAGGCATTCCAACCAGGGGAGATGTAGGTTGGGAGGAAAGTGGCCTACAGAAGCTTCCACACCAAGCACTAGAATTCTAAAAGACCTTCAAATCTGTTATTTACATTAAAGAATTTATAAATCTGGGAGTTCAGGGAACTGAATAATTAAGTAAGCAGATGTAGGATGGCAAGGGCCAGGTTTTTTATTTAGGAGTGGCAGTTTAGTGATAAGAAGGGAGAGAGAGCTAGAATGATCCATGTGGCCAACGTATTACAGTTGGAGATATAAGTATGAACTCATTTTTAGCTTAATATCAATGCAGATGATTACAGAGAGAAATATTTATAGATATGAATATATGCATGGGTTAGGATACACACATGTATTTCCTTGCTCTATTAGCTGAGAAGGCCGAGAAACAACAGACATCTCCGTAGTAACAATCACATCTAATGCCCGGATCTTGGTTTTTAATACCATTCTCCAATAAACAGAAACCAGGGTTCCTTGGAGAAATGGCTGCTTCTAGGACTGATATGCCATTACTCATGAAGTTCAATAATGTTCAAGGGGAGAAAATATATGCAAAATAAGCCTGGCACATCTTACAGCACCAGAAAGCAAGAAAGTGCTCAAAAACTAAACCAAACTAAACCAAAAAAACAAAAAACCAACATCTACAACAATCGGGACATGCCAAAGGACACAGGAGTCAACACAAAGATCCAGTGGCCAAAACTGGAAGAATGTAAAGTAACAAAGTTGTACTGTATTATAATCTAAAGTATAAAATAAGTATCCATGAATCCATACTGATATAAAGAAATGACTGAATAAATTAATGGAGCAGAAGCAAATCACCCATGCAGAAAAATTCCAAATACTTTTGTAGATACTCTGCCCTGAGGAAGATGAAGCATAAATCCCCACTTTTTAAGTCTGGGCTGTGCACAGTGATGTCAAAAGTTATTGTATGGAAGGGGGAAAAAGAAGTTAACTTTACAGTGGAGAATCTGACAAACACTACCTCAGCCAGGTGACCAATGTCAACATCAACGGTGATAATTCACACGGATAGCACATAAACTTGATATGATAGGATGCGTGCTAATGGTACTTTACAAATCCCTGTGGGTCTTCCTCCTCAAAACCCATAACCTTAGCCTAATTATAAGAAAACCATCACACATGTCCCAGTTGAAGGACATTCTACAACATGCTGGACCAGTAGTCCTCAAAGCTGTCAAGGTTATCAAAAACAAGGAAAGTCTGAAAAAGTATCACAACCAAGAAGAAACTAAGGGATCATGATGACTAAATGTAATGTGGTATCCTGGGTGGGATCCTACAACAGAAAAAAAACTAGATGAAAACTAAAGAAATATGAATAAAGTAACGGACTTTGGTTAATAATTATATGTCAACATTAGTTCACTGTAGTACAACAAATCAACATCTTACATGGTACCTAACAGGGGAAACTGGGTGCAGGGTTTGCAGGCAAACTGTTCTAAAAAGTAAAGTTTTTTTTTAAAAAGACTCATTATCTAAAAGGGAACAACTTCTCATCAGAAAAAAATGCAAACTAGAAAACAAAGAAACACCTTTAAAGTTTTGAAAGGAAAATTCTGTCAACACAAAAATTTGTACCTGTCTTTGAAAAATGATGGCAAAAAAAGACAGATTCAGTTAAATAAATGTTGAGAGAATTCAGTACTTGGAGATCTGCGCTGCATGAAATGATTTAAAAAAGGGAAATTACACCAAATGGAAACTTGGAAACTCAGAAAGAAGTAAAGAACACCAGAACTGTTAGTGTGCAGGCAAATATAAAAGCCTACCATTTTTCCACGAGTTTTGGCATTCCCATTCCGTTCATGAATGAGAGCCCTTTTTCATTCCTCCTCTAAAGGCTCCTCAAACTTAAGCATTTGACAGTGGGTCTCAACAGGGTCAGCAAAGCTCTCCTGGGAGTGTCTGGAAACCCTGGGGGTGGGGTCCCTATGTTGTTACAAGCATGGAGGTGAGCCACATCAGCATTTAGCAGGCCCGTGCCTGGGGGATTAAACACTCTAACGCAAAAGACAACCTGCAGAGCAAAATAACTGTCCCAACATACCCCTTGCCTTGTCCTCCACTTCCATCCTGAATTGAGAAGCACTGTAAGCATCAATCCAGGGTAAGAGATCCTCACCCAGACCTCTAACACCTACAACCTAAGTCTGCACGATTCTCCTTAGAAGCTTTGCCATTGACGCCAACTCTGAGATCATAACCACAAGGCCAGGTTCATCATCATATGAACTGCTATCAGTTAAGAAGTCTTCCATCCTGGAACCTAGGAAACTGATTTCTAAAGCAGTATTCTAAATCCAAGCAGATTCTTTACATGATTTTACCTTCCTCCTCTTCTGCTGCCAGTCCTCAAGAGAAGCACAGGAAAGACAATAAAAGTAAAATCAAGTGATGACCTCAAACAACCCACCTGGGACACAGAGCCTGTAAGGAAGGCTAGTAAAGAGTCTCATGTATCTGACAGTGGAGGCGCTCTCCAGTTCCACTTCAGATTTAAAGAAAAAAGGAAAATTAAGAGCTTATGGAAGTTTTAAAATGGAACCATTGCATTTATTTTTTAAGAGCTATTTTTATTTTTTAAAAGCTAGTGCTTAAGTGTTTCAGTTTTAGATTTTGATAATTATGAATTTTTTTTTAAATGTATGAACCAGATGGAAAATACAGTAGAAGCCTGTGCAAACTCAGGCAAAAATATAAATATAATTTAAACCCTTACTTCCTGCCACAGCAGTACACTTCAACTGCAAGCTCCATCTTTTCTGAGGTAGTTAAATCCATATTCGATTAGAAGCTAAAAAACTTTAAATGGTAAAACAATAGTATGATTATATTACTCACTTTCTTGATGGGCTTTTAGAATAAAGAAAATAGATTTATGTTAAGTGGCCCAAACTACTGATATTTAAAGGTATTCTACAATGTGTTGATTTTTTTTTTCTCATTTTCATAAAAGTATTCTTTTTGTATTCACAGTGAATTTTCTATATTTTACAAAGTACGACATTTTTCTATTCAATGCCAGATAATAAATACAGAGCTAAATAAGTTTTTAAGAGACTATGACGGAAAAAAGCTGAAAAGCCATTCAACTAATTTTATTCAACTATCCAAAAAACCCAATAAGAAGCATCTGATATTGCTGATTGATAAAAAGATTAAAAAGCAACATAATTTGGCTACATGTTTATCTAAATCACCTCATCTTCCTTTTTACAATGGAAAGAATGTCCACAAAATTATTACAGACACACAGATTAAACTACAGCTATTTCTGACAGTTATTTAACAAAACTTAAGATGGTTAAACAATAACAGTAAAGTCTATATAAACTTTTTAAAACCACGAAAATAGATCCTTAACTTTTACATACGTATGCATTATTGTAAATTATCCAAGAGCCCATAACTTCCCTTTCATACTACCACAGTTCCGCTAACTACATGACAAAGAACTCACTCTGCTAACCAGAGGTAACAAATGAAACCACAAAATGAGTAGCCCTTCCTATCAATGACATCATGGACAGGGCATTGGGACAGATGTCCTTCAGTCATCAGGTGAAGGGCATGCTTTAGAATAAACAGGACCAATGTCTTGGTTGACAGGGCAAGAAAACAAAATACTTACACTTATATTGGTACATATAGTATACATGGAATACTTTTATTGCAATGTGGAATTTTTTAATTAGGTATAAAACATAGCCTTAAATGGAAAGAAAGCTTAATAAACAAACTAAGTATCTTAATAAAATCATTTCAGTGTAACCCATATTTATTTTGTTCAGGGCATTTTGCTGACCACTGCAGAGACCCGAAAGACATGACACAAACCTTAACTTAATGAAACGCTAGGCTTTTCCTTACTGCCAGTCAAGTATGCAAATAATGACAAAATGAAAGATAAAGGACAATACCATCATAGAGGTACAGAGAGGGCTCTGAAGACTGCAGGAACCTTGGACTGTAAACTCAGCAAGGGCAGTGATCCAGGTTTCTCTCCTTTTGACTTTTACCAGATCTTATTAGTTCATATTGAAATGCACAGCACAGAGAGCTGCTAACCCATTGCTTCTGCCCTACAATGAAGGGAGGGCAAAACTGGCACATGAGCAGGACAGTGAAAGCATGGGTCTCTGGGTCCATCCCTTGAGATTGTCTTGGGTGGGGTGGGGGGAGGATACTGCAATCAGTGTCTTTCCAACTGCTGTAAGTGATTCTGACACAAGGGTCCTTGAATTTCTGTAGACAAACAGCCCTACAGAGTTAGAAGGGTTATCTGTGGAGGGAGAGAACTGAGTAACACATTGATGAATCTGGAAAGCAAGGAGTTGCCAGTGTATAATGACTTTCTCTGAGTAGAAACAGAAACAGAAAGGCAGAGAGCTATGGCATAGAAAAGTCAGAAAAGGATCATAATTCTGGAGATTTATCGTGAATGCCTGCCTGAAAAGAAGAGAGCCAGAGAAGCTTCTGGTGCTGTGTGTGTTCTCTGTACTATTGAACCTGAACTTCTGACCCCATTCTCAGGACAGACTTTCAGCTAGTGCAGCTTGCTGG
>NW_016107940.1:445216-451790 GCF_001604975.1 Cebus imitator
TCTCAGCTCACTGCAACCTCCACCCCCCAGGATCAAGCAATTCTCCTGCCTCAGCCTCCCAAGTAGCTGGGATTACAGGCATGTGCCACCATGCCCAGCTAATTTTGTATTTTTAGTAGAGACAGGATTTCTCCATGTTGGTCAGGCTGGTCTCGAACTCCCGACCTCAGATGATCGGCCCACCTCAGCCTCCCAAAGTGCTGGGATTACAGGCATGAGCCACCACGCCTGGCCTGAAATGGGACCTTTCTATAGCCATTGTCCCTCTCACTCTGAGCACGGGCTTCATTAAGAACCCTATCAGCCAGGACACATGACTTCTTGCTCTTCCTCTCCACACTTCACTTGTGGGAACTGCGCCTTGTGGGGCTTCTATGGCCACCACTGGTTCCCTCCACATCTCCACCTAATGCTTCCTGGTGGGTTTTCCAGGTCCCAGTTAGATGGCAGAGAAGATGCCAGGTACCCTGCCAGCTGCTTAAGACAGCTGTCATCATTCAGCGGGACTCTGGCTGCCCAGTTCTGTGGCTGCTGCAGGTACGATATTGCACACCCTAGTGTAGCGTTGGGCAGCACAGCTCAGGCGGCATCGACCTCAAAGATGGAGATAACCACACCTCCCTCCTTTCAAATCCTACCATGTTACTAAGCAACAGTCCTTGCTTTAGGCACACTTTTGCTGTGACTTGAATTTACTATTACCTTATCCACCATGTTGAGCCATGCTGTTTCTTTCCCTGCACTTAAAATTACTTTTGTTTTGCTTTTCCCCACCTCAGATCCTTCACTCAAGAGGTGCCTTGTGCCTAGAATACTCTTCTCAACTCCTGAACTCCTACTCAGATGTCGTTTCCTCAAGGCATTTCTCTCTGACCCCTTGGACCTAAGTCACTTCTCTTAATCATGACTTAGTACTCAATGTTTATCTTCTCTGCTTGATTACAACTCCATGGAAAGATGTACCATGTGTATCTTGTTAATGTCTAGAGATCTAACAAGAGCTCAAAAAACAATTAGCATATAGAATCCAAACCCCTCTACTGCAGTCACCTAATTTTCTACATTTCCTTCGGACCCCCTCTACTCGAACCAGATTTTGGATTCATGTGGTTCCCCTACTGAGAGTATCTTCTCTTTCTGGTCAAATCCTAAGTAATACTAATTATTTAGGGCCTAGCACAATAAATGCCTCCTGTATTAAGTCTTCCAGACCTGAGTCAGAAGCCCTTTTGTAATAATACTATGGCTGATCCCGCTGCATAGGTATGCAAAGTTAAGCACTGAGTGGTTCCCCAATTATTTCATGTGTATGTGTCTCCCTAAGGGAGGAAGTGTTCCTTGCGGACACTCACTTGTACATTCTTCTACAAATACTTACAGTGTCCATTGCAGAACGCTTGGCATAGAGCAGGTGTAAATCAATACCTGTTGATTAACTATTTTTTTGTCCTAGATATATTTTAAATAATTAAGTTATAGGGAAGAATACCGGGAGAATGAAGAAAAAGTACACTTAGAAATTCTTTTAAAAGTGCCAATCTCGGCTCCGGATCCAAGATGGCCGTTTAGGAACAGCTCGGGATTGAAGCTCCCAGTGAAAGCCCGGAGGGTGAGTGGACACCGCATTTCCAGACGGATTTTTATTGCCTACAGACCAGGAGATTCCCAGGTGGAGGAGCCTCACAGGTCGCCACTGCAACTGTTTTGGCCTGCGTGGCCGTTTCGGTCCCCGCCGTGACTGCTTTGCAGCGCCCCGGCACAGCAGTTCTCCATACAAAATACACTGGTCAGGGTGCCCGTTTGGCTGGCGATTGGAGCCCTGGGAATGTGCAGTCGCCCATTCATCTGAGTAAAGGGGGGTCTGAGGCAGGGAGCCAGGCCAGGAGATTCCCAGGCAAAAACAAACAAACAAACAAACAAGGCCCCATGAATCTCAGCGCCGCTGGCGCAGAGAGTCAGCGCAGGGGAAATCACATAGACCCCCGGTGCCTTTTCAACAGGTGACTGGAACTCCTGGGAGAGAGTTGATCGTTCAACTGGAGAGCAAAAGGCTCTGAGGCAGGGAGCCAGGTGATCAGGCTCAGCTGGTCCCACTCCCACAGAAGAACAGCAATCAGAAACTCTTTGGATTGAGAGTTTCACAGCAAGCTGAACCCAGGAGGGTCCAGCTCTGTGGGGGAGGGGCGTCCACCATTGCCGAGGCAGCCTGCCATTTCGGAGGCAACCAGCTGTTGCCAAGGCAACCTGCCATTACAGCAAGAGTCCGCCATTACAGAGGCAGGCCACCAATGCTGAGACAGGTCTAACTATACCCATATAAATGGGACTGCAGGGAAGTTCACACGACAGCTGGGAAGAGCCCACAGCAGCTCAGCAAAGCCTCTGCAGGCAGACAGTGACTAGGCTGCCTCATTGCTGCGCAGGGCAGCCCTAAAAACAAAAAACAAAAAAAAAGGCAGCAGCACAACAGAAACTCATAAATACAGCCTTAACTTCCTGGGACAGAGCACCTGTGGAAAAAAAAAGGTATTTATGAGTTCTACTGCAGCAGACCTAAATGTACCTGCCCAGCAGCCCTGAATGAAAAACGGAGGTCACAACTCAGCACTTGAGCTTATGTAAAGGACAGACTGTCTCCTCAAGCAGCTCTCTGACCCCCATATATCCAAAGAGTCACCTGATAAAGGAGAGATCAGACTGACATTTAGCAAGTATCCTTCTGGGACAAAGATAGCAGAAAAAGAAACTGGTAGCAACCGTTACTGCTCTGCAGCTGCTGCAGATGATCCCCAGGCAAGCAGGGCCTGGAGTGGGCCTCAGCAATCCAACAGCAGAGGGGCCAGACTGTTAGAAGGAAAACTAAGAAACAGAAATAACTTCATTATCAACAAATAGGACGTCCACTCAGAGACCCAATCTGAAAGTCAGCAACTACAAAGACGGCAGGTGGATAAATCCACAAATATGGGAAGAAACCAGTGCAAAAAGGATGAAAACACCCGAAACCAGAACACCTCTCCTCCTACAAGGGTTCACAACTCCTCACCAGCAAGGGAACAAGACTGGATGGAGAATGAGTGTGATGAAATGACAGAATCAGACTTCAGAAGGTGGATAACAAGGAACTTCCGTGAGCTAAAAGAACATGTTCTAACCCAATGCAAAGAAACTAAGAACCTTGAAAAAAGATTTGACGAAATGCTAACAAGAGTGGACAAATTAGAGAGGAATATAAGTGAATTGATGGAGCTGAAAAACACAACACGAGAACTTCGCGAAGCATGCACAAGTTTCAACAGCCAAATTGACCGAGCAGAAGAAAGGGTATCAGAGGTCGAAGATCAACTCAATGAAATAAAACGAGAAGGCAAGAATAGAGAAAAACGGGTAAAAAGGAATGAACAAAGTCTCCAAGAAATGTGGGACTATGTGAAAAGACCTAATCTACGTTTGACAGGTGTACCTGAATGCGACGAAGAGAATGAATCCAAGTTGGAAAAAAAAACTTCCCCAACCTAGCAAGGCAGGCAGACATTCAAGTCCAGGAAATACAGAGAACACCACAAAGATATTCTTCACAAAGAGCAACCCCAAGGCACATAATCGTCAGATTCACCAGGGTTGAAATGAAGGAGAAAATACTAAGGGCAGCCAGAGAACGGTCGGGTTACACACAAAGGGAAGCCCATCAGACTCATAGCAGATCTCTCAGCAGAAACCCTACAAGCCAGAAGAGAGTGGGGGCCAATATTCAACATCCTTAAAGAAATGAACTTTCAACCCAGAATTACATATCCAGCCAAACTAAGCTTCGTAAGTGAAGGAAAAATAAAATCCTTTGTGAACAAGCAAATACTCAGAGATTTCATCACCACCAGGCCTGCTTTACAGAAGCTCCTGAAAGAGGCTCTACACATAGAAAGGAACAACCAGTACCAGCCACTCCAAATGCATACCAAATAGTAAAGAGCAAATGGGCAAAACAGCCAGCTAGCATCAAAATGGCAGTATCAAATTAACACATAACAATATTAACCCTAAATGTAAATGGACTAAATGCCCCAATCAAAAGACACAGACTGGCAAATTGGATAAAAAGCCAAAACCCATTGGTGTGCTGTATCCAGGAAACCCATCTCACATGCAAGGATACATAAAAGCTCAAAGAGTAAAGGGATGGAGGAAGATTTATCAAGCAAATGGAGATCAAAAAAAAGTAGGAGTTGCAATTCTCATCTCTGATAAATTAGACTTTAAAGCAACAAAGATCAAAAGAGACAAAGAAGGACACTACATAATGGTAAAATGATCAATGCAACAAGAAGAGCCAATGATCCTAAATATGTATGCACCCAATACAGGAGCACCCAGATACATAAGGCAAGTTCCTAATGATTTACAAAGAGACTTAGACTCCCACACAATTATAGTGGGAGACTTTAACACCCCATTGTCAATATTAGACAGATCGACCAGACAGAAAATTAACAAGGATATCCAGGACTTGAACTCAGACCTGGAACAAGCAAACCTAATAGACATTTACAGAACTCTCCACCCCAAATACACAGAATATACATTCTTCTCAGCACCACATCACACATACTCTAAAATTGACCACCTAATTGGAAGCAAATCACTCCTCAGCAAATGCAAAAGAACAGAAATCATAACAAACAGTCTCTCAGACCACAGTGCAATCAAGGTAGAAATCAGAATTCAGAAACTAACTCAGAACCACACAGTCTCATGGAAACTGAACAACTTGCTCTTGAATGTTGACTGGATAAACAACGAAATACAGTCAGAAATAAAGACGTTCTTTGAAACCAACAAGAATGAAGACACAATATATTAGAATCTCTGGGACACAGTTAAAGCAGTCTCTAGAGGAAAATATATAGCAATGAGTGCCCACATGAGAAGAAAGGAGAGATCTAAATTTGACATCCTGTCATCAAAACTGAAAGAGCTAGAGAAGCAAGATAAAAAAAAACTCAAAACCTAGCAGAAGACAGGAAATAACTAAGATCAGAGCAGAACTGAAGGAGATAGGGACACAAAAAAACTCTTCAAAAATCAATAAATCCAGGAGCTGGTTTTTCGAAAACATCAACAAAATAGACAGATCACTAGCCACATTAATAAAAAAGAAAAGACAGAATAACCAAATTGATGCAATAAAAAATGATACAGGGGATATCACCACAGATTGTACAGAAATTCAAACCATCATCAGGTATTATTACAAACAACTCTATGCACATAAACTAGGAAACCTGGAAGAAATGGATAAATTCCTGGACACTTGCCACCTCCCAAGCCTAACCAGGAACCAGTTGAAACCCTAAATAGGCCAATAACAAGGTCTGAAGTTGAGGCAGCAATTAAGAGCCTACAACCTAAAAAAAGCCCAGGTCCAGACGGGTTCATGGCCGAATTCTACCAGACATACAAAGAGGAGCTGGTACCATTCCTTCTGAAACTATCCCAAACAATCCAAAAAGAGGGAATCCTTCCCAAATCATTCTATGAGACCAACATCATCCTGATACCAAAACCCGGCAGAGACTCAGCAAGAAAAGAAAACTTCAGGCCAATATCCATGATGACCATAAATGCAAAAATCTTCAATAAAATACTGGCAAACCGATTGCAACAGCACATCAAAGAGCTTATCCACCATGATCAAGTAGGATTCATCCCAGGGATGCAAGGCTGGTTCAACATACACAAGTCTATAAACGTAATTCACCACATAAACAGAACCAAAGACAAAAACAGCATGATTATCTCAATTGATGCACAGAAGGCCTTTGACAAAGTTCAACAGCCCTTTATGCTAAAAACCCTCACAAACTAGGTACTGGTGGAACGTATCTCAAAATAATAAAAGCTATTTATGACAAACCAACAGCCAATATCATACTGAATGGGCAAAAACTGGAAGCATTCCCTTTGAAATCTGGCACTAGACAAGGATGCCCTCTCTCACCGCTCCTATTCAATATAGTATTGGAAGTTGTAGCCAGAGTAATCAGGCAAGAAAAAGAAATAAAGGGTATTCAAATAGGAAACGAGGGAGTCAAATTGTCTCTATTTGCAGATGACATGATTGTATATCTAGAAGACCCCATTGTCTCAGCCCAAAGTCTCCTGAAACTGATAAACAACTTCAGCAAAGTCTCAGGATACAAAATCAATGTGCAAAAATCACAAGCATTCCTATACACCAATAACAGACTTAAAGAGAGCCAAATGAAGAATGCACTGCCATTCACAATTGCTACAAAGAGAATAAAATACCTAGGAATACAGCTAAAAAGGAAGGTAAAGGACCTCTTCAAGGAGAACTATAAACCACTGCTCAACGAAATAAGAGAGGACACAAACAGATGGAGAAACATTCCATGTTCATGGTTAGGAAAAATCAATATCGTGAAAATGGCCATACTGCTCAAAGTAATTTACAGATTCAACGCTATCCCCATCAAGCTACCAATGACTTTCTTCACAGAACTGGAAAAAACCACCTTAAACTTCATATGGAACCAAAAGAGAGCCCGCATAGCCA
>NW_016107940.1:453150-478559 GCF_001604975.1 Cebus imitator
CGGATATAGGCGGGGGGGAGGAAGGCAGCAAATCACACTGCCACGTGTGTACCTATGCAACAATCTTGCATGTTCTTCACATGTACCCCAAAACCTAAAATGCAATTAAAAAAAAGCGCCAATCTCAAAATGAAAGAATTGATTTCATAATTGTATAAAAGGTACTGCTTATTCCAAGCACAAGAAAAATTGTACAACTGTTATACATTAAACAAATTTGTTATCTCAATAAATTTTGTAATCACCCTCTTTTAGGAAGATGAGGATGCTAGTTTAAGGACTTAGTTACCCAAACTCACAAGGTTGATAATCAACTTGGTCTAAGATTCAAATCCTAATCTTGTGACTGCTTGACATTTGTGCCAAATTCTTTTCTCTACTTTAGAAGTACTATATCATCAAACTAAAACTTATTTTTTCTTCTATAACTAAAAATGATTGAGAAGGTCATAAAAAATTAAAATCTGTGATAAATTTTTAAATATGATGAACAAACCAGAAGAAACTGAGACAGCTATGGAAACAGTGACCTATAAATTAGATGAAGTATTTCAACGATGTTTTTCTAAGGTGATGAATATCTAACAAGCAGAATCTCCACTGAGAACAGAATGAAACCAAGAATTTATTCTGTGTGGAAAACAGGAGACAACGGGCCTAGAAGTTCCAAGGGGAAACAGGAAGGGCTCAAAGAAATAGGACAAAAGCGCTAACCAAGAGCTAAGAACCCTTTCAGACACTAAAATGAGTTAGTTTGCAGATAATTCACAAATTCCCAAACAAAACGGCATTTTCACTAATCTTAAAAATAAAAATGGCCAGGTGAGGTGGCTCACGCCTGTAATCTCAACATTTTGGGAGGCCGAGGCGGGTGGATTACCTGAGGTCAGGAGTTCAAGACCAGCCTGGCCAACATGGTGAAAACCATCTCTACTAAAAATACAAAAATTAGCCAGGTGTGCTGGCGCATGCCTGTAGTCCCAGCTACTTGGGAGACTGAGGCAGAAGAATAGCTTGAACCTGGGAGACAGAGGTTGTGGTGAGCTGAGACTTCATCACTGCACTCCAGCTTGAGCGACAGAATAAGACTTTATCTCAAAAAAATAAATAAATAAAAGCAAATTTATGTTGCAGAAATTTTTTTTAACAAATGGGTTTGCTTCCATTGCTTTTGTGAGCAACATATCCATGTCTGCCATTTAAATAATCGTGTAACTTTTTGGATTAAATAAAACTTACTAACCTACAGTAGTTTGGCTTATATTTCTAACTGTAAAATATATAATGTATATGTTTAGGGCAGGTCTTTGTAATTAATCTTTCAATTTTATACTCAGCATGTTTCTAGTAATCGTAAAGCAAAACAAATGTCTTTACTTTTATGTTTTTCTTGTCAACTTTTTTCATTTAATAGAGATGGGGTTTCACTATGTTGCCCAAGGTCTTGAACGCCTAGCCTCAAGTGATCCTCCCACCCTGACCTCCTAAAGTGTTATAATTACAGGTATAAGAAAACCATACCTAGCCTCTTGTCCCCTCCACCTTTTTTTTTTTTTTTTGAGAAAGGGTTTGGCTTTGTTGCCCAGACTGGTTTGCGTTGGTGTGGTCTCAGCTCACTGCAGCCTCCACTTCCCAGGCTCTCAAGCAATCCTCCCACCTCATCTTCCAAAGTAGCTGGGACTACAGGTGAGCGCTACCATGTGTGGCTAATTTTTGTATTTTTATTACAGATAGGGTTTTGTTATGTCTAGAACAGGCTGGTCTAGAACTCCTGGACTCAAGCAATACCCTGCTTAGGTCTCCCAAAGTGCTGAGATTACAGGTGTGAGCCACCACGCCTGGCCACTATCCAATTTTATTTCTTTTTCTTTTTTTTTTCAAGACAAGGTCTCGCTTTGTTGCCAGGCTGGAGTGCAGTGGCATGATTTCAACTCACTGCAACCTCTGCCTCCTGGGTTCAAGGAATTTCCTGCCTCAGTCTCCCGAGTAGCTGGGATTACAGGCCTACACCACCACACCCAGCTAATTTTTTCTATTTTTAGTAGAGACAAGATTTCACCATGTTGGCCAGGCTGGTCTTGAAGTCCTGACCTCAGGTGATCTGCCCGCCTCAGTCTCCCAAAGTGCTGGGATTACAGGAATGAGCCAACATGCCCAGCTGCTGTCCACTTTTTAGTATCATTCTTTCTTTATATGGTATTCAAGATTAATTTCTATCTTGAATACTTAAAATATGAATAAAAGTAACAAACGATCACCTCATGAATACTTGCTTTGTCTTTCTAAGTAAGAATACTCGAGGGCGTACAACTTAAACCTATTTAAGAATCTTACATTTGTGTTGCTTTTGAACTTTAGTTTGCATTATATTTTTAAAAAACAGCTTTAATGACGTGTAATTTACATGCCATAAGACTCATCTTTGTAAGTGTACAATTCAGTGATTTGAGTAAAATTATAGAGATGTGCAACCATCATTATATCCAGTTTTACATTTCCATCACCCCCAGAAAATTTACTCATGCCCTTTTCAAAAGTGCATGTTCCCTTTTTGGTGTTTTATTTTTTGTTTTTTAAAAGATGGGGGGTTTGCTGTGTTGCCCAGGCTAGAATTGAACTCCTGGGGTCAAGGGAGCCTCCCACCTCAGTCTCCAATGTAGCTGGGATTACTGATGCTTGCCAACACATCAGCTCCCTTATGCTCACTGCAATTAATCTTCATGCCCAGCTCCACCCTACACAGCCACTAATGTGCTTTTCTTCTCTGTATGTTTGTCTTTCTTAGACATTTCATATAAATGGAAGTATATAATAGTAGCCTTTGCGTCTGGCTTCATTTAGCATAATGCTTTTGAGGTTTATCCATGTGTTAGGAGTTAATTCCATTTACTGCTGAGAACAACACCAGGGTGAACTGTGCAGATCCACTTAACGGCAAATTTTCTTCCTCCTTGGCCATCCCTGAGACAGCAAGACCTACCGTACTCTTCCTCCTCACCGCTAAGCCTACTCAATGGGAAGAAGATAAGGATGAAAACCATTACAGTGATTTGACCAACTTCCACATAATAAATAGTAAATATATTTTCTCTTCCATATGATTTTCTTAACATTATCTTAAATAATAGCACATAACATATACAACATACAAAATATGTGTTAATCAACTATGTTATCAGTGAGGCATTTGGTCAACAGTGGGATATTAGTAGTTGAATTTGGGGTTGGGCGCAGTGGCTCACGCCTGTAATCCTAACACTTTGGGAGGATGAGGTGAGCAGATTACAAGGTCAGGGGTTTGAGACCAGCCTGGCCAACATGGGGAAACCCCATCTCTACTAAAACTACAAAAAATTAGCTGGGCATGGTGGTGCGTGCCTGTAATCCCAGCTACTCAGGAGGCTGAGGCAGGAGAACTGCCTGAACCCAGGAGGCAGAGGTTGCGGTGAGCCGAGATCGCGCCATCGCACTCCAGCCTGGGTAACAAGAGCGATAACTCCGTCTCAAATAAAAAAAAAAATTAGCTGGGTGTGGTGGCACATGCCTGTAATTCCAGCTACTGGGGAAGCTGAGGCAGTAGAATTGCTTGAACCTGGGAGGCAGAGGTTGTAGTGAGCTGAGATTACGCCACTGACCTCAATCCTGGGCAACAGAGTGAGCCTCCACCTCTAAAAAAGGAAAAAAAAAAAAAGCCGGGAGAAAAAAAAAAAAATAGCCAGGCGCAGTGGTGGGCGCCTGTAATCCCAGCTACCTGGGAGGCTGAGGCAGGAGATGGCTTGAACCCAAGAGGCAAAGGTTGCAGTGAGCCGAGATCACACCACTGCACTCTAGCCTAGGTGACAGAGCAAGACTCTGTCTCAAAAAAAAAAAAAAAGTTAAATTTGAGGGGAGGCACACGAGGTCTAAGAGAGGCACCGCGTGTGAGCTGCTGGTGGGGTGGTCAGCGCAATGCCCAAGGCCAAGGGCAAGACCTGGAGGCAGAAGTTTGGTTACAATGTCAACCAAAAGCGTCTGAACTGGAATGCTGGACGGAAGGCAGCGCCGCGGATCGAGTGCTCCCACATCCGACATGCCTGGGACCACGCTAAATCGGTGCGGCAGAACCTGGCCAAGATGGGGTTGGCTGTGGACCCCAACAAGGCGGTGCCCCTCTGTAAGAGAAAGGTGAAGGCCATGCAGGTGGACACAGAGGAGAGGCTGAAAGAGCTTGTGCGGAAGCCCTATGTGCTGAATGACCTGGAAGCGGAAGCCAGCCTTCCAGAAAAGGAAGGAAATACTCTGTCTCGGGACCTCATTGACTACATATGCTACATGGTGGAGAACCATGGGGAGGACTATAAGGCCATGGCCCCCGATGAGAAGAATTACTATCAAGATACCCCAAAACAGATTCAGAATAAGATCAATGTCTGTAAACGTTTTTACCCAGCAGAGTGGCAAGACTTCCTCAATTCTTTGCAGAAGAATGGGATGGAGCTTGATTTGAGTGACTGGTTTACATCACACCTGCCCCAGGCTGAGGCCTCTCCCTGGATCAAGGAAGACACCTGAAGCTGGAGCCAGGGTGTAAGGTAAGGAGGGCTGTGTGGCTCCAGAGGGGCTGGCCGGATCCCGTGGAATCAGAAGGTTTTTCGCACACACACACACACACACACACACACCAACGCATACTCCCCACTCTGGGGAAGGAACTATTATCAGAGACTCCAATTTATATTCTTCTGGAGGTTAATGGAAAAGCCAGAACCTGCTGTTTTCAGGGTGGGTGGTTTACTTGAATATAGTGTGTATGTAAGAAAATAAAGATATTTTACTTCTAAAAAAAAAAAAAAATTGTAGGGAAGGCAAAAGTTATGTGTAACTTTTTGACTGCATGGGGGTCAGTGAACCTAACTTTCTCATTGTTCAAGGGCCAACTGTAATTGCTAAACTATATTCCATCATATGGACGTATATCTTGTTTATTTATTCACCAATTGATGAACAACTGGGTTGTCTCTACTTTTTTGGTTATACTAAACAATGCTGCTATAAGCATTTGTGTACAAGTTTTTGTGTGGATATTTCATTGTTTTCATTTCTCTTAGATTTCTGGGAGTGGGACTACCAGGTCATATGGCACTGTTATTTAACTTTTAAAGAAACTGTCAAACTATTTTCCAAACTGGTTGTATCCATTTCACATTTTTACTGGCAATACATAAGGATTCTAGTTTATCCACATCCTCAATAAAAGTTGGTACTACATGACTTTTTAATTATAATCATTCTAGAGGATGTGAAATAGTATTGTTTTGGTTGCATTGTTGTTTTGATTGCATTTTTCTAATCATCAATAAAATGTCTAATGGCAAAATCCTTTGGCCACTGTAAAACCAGATTATCTTATTAATTTATAAGAGCTCTTTAAATATTCTGGATGCAAGTCCTACATCACATATATGATCCAAAAAGATTTTGTTTGTATCTTTTCATTGTGTTAATGGTTTGTTTCTTTTGAATTACAAAGGTTTTAATTTTGATAAAATCTAATTTTTTTTTTTTTTTAATAAACAGTGTGTTTGGAGTCATAGGCAAGAACATTTTTTTTTCCAGATAGAGTCTCACTCTGTTGCCAGGCTGGAGTGCAGTGGCACAATCTCGGCTCACTGTTAACCTCTGACTCTCTGGTTCAAGCAATTCTCCTGCCTCAGTCTCCCAAGTAGCTGGGATTACAGGCATGTGCTACCGCATCTAGCTAATTTTTGTATTTTTAGTAGACAAGGGGTTTCACCATGTTGGCCAGCATGGTCTCCATCTCCTGACCTCGGGATTCACCCGCCTCCAACTCTCAAAGTGCTGGGATGTCAAGTGTGAGCCACGGTGCCTGGCCAAGAACTTCTTGTTCAGAATCACAGACTGTCTTCTAAAAGTTTACCATTTTATTTCTTACATTTTGTCTAACATTCACTGTGAAGTCATTTTTATATAGTATAAGGTCTCTCTTCTTCATTCATTCATTCATTCATAGAAATGGTCTTGCTCTGTTGCCCACATTAGAGTGCAGTAGCGCAATCGTAGCTCACTGCAGCCCAATCTCCTGGGCTCAAATGATCCTCCCACCTTTGCCTTCCAAAGTGCTATAATTACAAGCATGAGCCACCAGTCCTGGCTCCTTTTTTAAAATCTGCATGTAGATAACAATTGTTTCAGCACTAGCTGTTGAAAGACTGTCCTTCCCCCATTGAATGATAATGGCACCTTTGTTGAAAATCAACTGACCATAACAATATTTATTTCTAGATTCTCAATTTGGATCCATTGATCTATACGCCTATCCTTCTACCAATGCCACAATGCCTTGATTACTTAAGTTGTGAAAGGGAGTAGTGTTAAATCCTCTAATGCTATTCTTTTTTGAAAACAGTTAGGCCGGGCATGGTGGCTTACGCCTATAATCCCAGCACTTTAGGAGGCTGAGGCGGGTGGATCATGAGGTCAAGAGATCGAGATCATCCTGGTCAACATGGTGAAACCCCGTCTCTACTAAAAACACAAAAATTAGCTGGGCATGGTGGCGCATGCCTGTACTCTCAGCTACTCGGGAGGCTGAGGCAGGAGAATTGCTTGAATCCAGGAGCCGGAGGTTGCGGTGAGCCGAGATCGCGCCATTGCACTCCAGCCTGGGTAACAAGAGCAAAACTCCGTCTCAAAAAAAGAAAAAAAAAAAAAAAAGAAAACAGTTTAGCTATTCTAGGTACTTTGCATTTCCATACAATTTTAGGATCAGCTTATTAATTTCTACAAAACATGTGCTGTGATTTGCATAGGTACATACCACAAGGAATTTGTATATCAATTTTAAGATAACTGCCACCTTGACAATATTAAACACCGGAATCAAAGGATATGAAAGGACTATCCCTTTACCCAGATTTTCTTTCTTTCCTTTTTTCTTTTTTTTGAGATAGGGTCTCACTCTGTTGCCCAGGTGAGAGAGTGCAGTGGCACCACCTGAGCTCACTATAACCTCTGTCTCTTGGGTTCAAATGATCCTCCCACCTCAGCCTCCTGAGTAGCTAGGACCACAGATGCATACCACTACACCCAGCTACTTTTTTTATTTTTTATTTTTTTGTAGAGACAGGGTCCCCCTATGTTTCCCAGGCTGGTTTTAAACCAGCCTGGGAAACAAAGGGGCTCAAGTGATCCTCTGAGCTTGGCCTCCCAAAGTGTTAGACTACAGGTGTGTGCTACCACACCTGGCTGAGATTTTCTTGGATTTCTCTCAATAATGTTTGTAGGTTCAATGTGCAAGTCCTGCATTTCTTTTTAACAAGTTTTTGTTCTTAGACTATTGAGAATGAACTCTTCTTAATTTCATGGAATATTTTTGGGCCATTCATGGCTAGCATACAGAAATACAACTGTCTTTTTTGGCTGGGCTCAGTGGCTCACACCTGTAATCCCAGCACTTTGGGAGGCTGAGGCAGGAAGGTCACTTGAGGTCAGGAGTTCGAGACCAGCCTGGCCAACATGGTGAAACCCCATCTCTACTAAAAATACAAAAATTGGTCAGGCATGGTGGTACGCGCCTATAATCCCAGTTACTTGGGAGGCTGAGACAGGAGAATCACTTGAATCCAGGAGGCAGAGGTTGCAGTGAGCTGAGATAATGCCACTGCACTCTAGCCTGGGCAACAGAGCAAGACTCTGTCCCAAAATAAATAAATAAATACAACTGGATTTTATATAACAGCTTAGTATTCTACATCCTTTCTAGACCTGTGTATTAGATCTAGTAGCTTTTTAATAAATTCTATCTGATTTTCTACATACACAATCTGTGAATAATGAGTTTTACTTCTGCCTTTCCAAACCGGACACGTTTTATTTCTTTTCTTCCCTTTTTACAATGGCTAAAATCACAAGAAAAATGTTGAGTAAGCACAACGTTGAATAGAAGTAGTAAGAGCGGACATCCTTGGCTTGTTACTGATCTTAGGGAGAAAGCAGTTAGTCTTTCATCATCAAATATGATGTTAACTGTAGATTTTTCACAGATGATATTTATCAGGCTGAGGATGTTTCCTAATGTGTTGAAAGCTTTTTTTTTTTTTTTTTTTTTAAATCATGACAGATACTGAGATTTTGTCAAATGCTTTTTCTTCACCTACTGAAAATGGTTAGTTGCCTTTTTCATTCATTTTACTGATTTTCAGATGTAAAAAACCCCATATATCCCATTCCTGGAGTAATGAATCTAATCCATTGTATATGTTACTAGATTTTATTTGCTATACATTTAAAAAAATTTTTTATGCCTACATTCATAAGGGCTGTTGGTATATAGTTTTCATGGATACCTTTGTTTGGCTTTGATATGAAGGTAAAAACTGGCTCCACTGAATAAGTTCGGAAATGTTCTTGATTTTCTGAAAGTTTGTGAAGGATCAGAATTATTTTTTCTTTAAATATTTGATAGACTGCACCAGTAAATTTCATAGGAAGATATTTAATCCCCAATTCAATTTCTTACTTATTATAGGTCTACTCAGATTTGCTTTTTATTGAGTCAGTTTTGACAACCTGTATGTTTTAGGATATATTTTTGTTCATTTCATCTAAGGTGTCTAATTTGTCAGTGTACAGAAAAAAGTAAACATAGCAGGTTTGAACTACTATCCTTCAAAGGGCCTGCTTACAATGTTGGCCCTTGGGTGACATCTGGGAAAACGGATTTGGGGAGGATTATATTACCATAAGAGTGACTCACTGTGAGTATGACTATGTGTTGAGTCCTCCTGGTGAATCACTGAACCTGTGGATGGTCATGGGGGCCCCAGACATAGTTACCATAAAGTTGTTCACAATGTTCCTTTATAATCCTTTAAGTTTCTGTAGAGTTAGTAGTGATGTCCTTTTTTAGTTGTGATTTTGGTAAACTGTCTTCTTTTTTTATTGTCGGTCATTCTATCTAAAGGTTCATCAATTTTATTGATAGTTCCAAGGAACCAACTTTTGGGTTTCATTGACTTTATAACTTTTCTGTCTCACTTATTTCTCCTCTAATCATTATAACTCCTTTGTTCTACTGGTTTGGAGTTTGTTTGTTCCTCTTTTTATAGTTTTTGAAGGCAAAACTTAGTTTATTGATTCTAGAGCTTTGTTTATTAACCTAGATATTTAAAGCTATTAATTTTCATCTCAGTACTGCTTTCCTAGCATCCCAAAAATTCTGATGTGTTTTCATTTTCATTTGGTTCAAAATGTTTTCACATTTTCCTTTCGATTTTTTATTGGACCCATGTGTTATTTTAGACATGTGTTACTTAATTTCAAATACTTGGGAATTTCCCAGATTTTCTTCTTTAGTTGTGGTTGAAGAATATACTTTGTACAATTTCAATCTTTTAAAATATATTCAGACTTGTTTTATAGCCAACCATATGGTCTATCCTGGAGAATGTTCCATGTGTGCTTGAAATGAACGTGTGCTCCAGTCAGTATGTAGAATGTGCTACATACATTGGCTAGGTCAAGTTGGTTAATGGTGTTGGTCAAGTTTTCTATATGCTTGCTAATTTTCTATCTGGCTATTCTATCAATTACTAAGAGTAGAGTGCTAAAAATCTCCAACTCTAATGGTTGAAATGTCTGTTTCTCCTTCCCATTCTGTCAGTTTTTGCTTTGTATATCTTTGAATCTGATATTATGTTGGTGTATCTGATGCTGTCCCACAATGATCTGAGGCTCTGTTCATTTTCCTTCAATTGATTCTTCCCTCTACTATTTTTTATCTGCCGTTGAAGTCCTCTAGTGAATTTTTCATTTCCAAAATTATACTCTCCAATTTCAGAATGTCTATGTGTCTCTTTTAAATAATTTTTATGTTCTTTACTGAGAATCTCTATTTGTTGACTCACTGCTACCACTCATTATTGTCATACTTTAATTTTTTAAATACAGTTTCCTTTAGTCTTTGAACATATTTATATTCATTGCTTTGAAGTTTTTCTCTGCTAAATCCATTATCTAGAGACATTAACGGAAAGTTTCTATAGACTTTTGTTTTCCTGAATATGAGTCACACATCTCTATATTTTGCATGTCTTATAATCTGTTGAAAAGTGAACATTTTAGACAACATATTGTAGCAACTCTGGATTCGGATATTTTCCCCCTTAAAGTTGGTGGTGTTGCCTTTTCTGCTTGTTCACTTTTATTTAGTAACAAACTGGGTTAAACACATGAAATCTATTTTCACTGTGGCATGCAACCAGAATGTCTCCACTTAATTTGTTACTGTTCTATGTTCTTTTCCCCACTTCTTTTTAGTAAGACTGGTTTCCTAGGAACTGCCCAGTCACTGGCTTTCCTCTCCTAGCCTGCCTCTGTGAAGACAATGACACTGGATACTGTATCAGTCACCACTGCAAACAGAAACAGCTCTTTCCATCACACAGAGCAAACTGCCAGTCCTTGCAGCCTGTTCCACACTGGCAGGAACTCCACGCAGCATAGCTTGGGGAGTTTGGGAAGCAGCACCCTGCTAAACCACAAATTTCCATTGTTCTTATCTGAACTCTGGCAGTTTTTCCAAGCATAAATGTGTCTCAGATTACTGTCCCTTCACAGACATCCAAAACACTGAAATGGCTGTTTTGTCAATTTTGTCCAGTTTTATAGTTGCTTTTTTGGAAAAGGATTCGCTGATCTCTTCACTTGGTCTTAACCAGAAGTGCTACCCCTACTGCTCTATTATATTTAAGCTTGCTTTATAAATATTTCACAAAGTTTTTCTCTAATGATTATTTTGAAGTATTTCAAATAAGCAAAAATTAGAGAGAATATAATAAACATGTCTACCCACACACTCAGCTTAAGAAATGAAACATTATAGATATGTTTACTTCTCTCTGATCCTATTTCCTTTCTTCCCTCTCCAGAGAGAACCATTATCCTAAATTTTCTTAATCTTATGTATGTTTTTCTTCGTTTATACCTATATACAGGCTCTTAAATTACTTAAAATGACATTTTAATTTTATTCAAATTATATCTAACTATAAATATTCTTCTATAACTTACTGTGTCTGGGAGACTTACTCATGTAAATACATGTAGCTTTAATGTATTGACAGTTAACTGCTGCATAAACATGCCATAATTAATCCAGTCTTCTATGACTGACACAGGTGTTTTCAATAATCTGTTGTTACAATGCTGTAATGAATACTCTCATACATGTCATCCACGCACATGTGCAAGAGTAACAAGGGTGTAAAGAAGGAAAGACAGAGAGGCTATCAGTGCTTGTGTAAGTACATGAAATCTGTCCACCGGCTCCCCCATGGTTGGAGGTGAAATGTGGGAGAAGGGCAAACAGTGGTTGTGCTCTACCATAGGGATTCATGGCCTTCCACAGAGTCTAGATTTAGAGTCATAGGATGCCTTACAGGAGGCTTCTATACTCCAACCCTGACATAGGAGGCAACTTGGCCTATGTCACAGAGCATGTCAGTGGAAAATCTGGGACTAAAACCTAGGTTTCCTTTCTTTACTGTCTTCTTTCTCCAAGAAAGATCTGTAGACCAGCAACATTAGTGACACCTAGAAACTTGTTAATAATAAAGACTCTTGGGCCATATTTCAGACTTACTGAATTAGAATTTGCATGTTAGCAAGATTCGGAGATGCACGTTAAAGTTTTAAAGTTTGAAAAATACTCTGGAGTATGTATCTAGGAGCAAAATTACTTGATCACAGTGTGCAGTCTTTAATTACACCAGACAATGCCAAATTTTTCTAAGTATTGTACCAATTTACCCAATTTACTTTACCACATTATTCTATGAATCTAATCACAACATAAAGCCATTTCCCATTGCTCTTATGTACACCTCCACTGTTTGCCTTACAAAGCTTCCATTTCCTAAGAATATATCCTCAAACTATACCTCTGCATTTCTTTAATTTGTGCTGTTAAACACTAATCTGTGATAAAAAGTTACATGGTCAAATAGGTTTGGAGAACACTAGATTAATCAAAATAAAACAGGTTTTTTTGTTTGTTTTTTGGGGACAGGTTCTAACTCTGTTGCCCAGGATGTAGTGCAGTGGTGCAATCACAGCTCACTGTAGTCTCAACTTCCCCCCAGGTTCAGGCAATCCTCCCACCTAAGCCTCCCAAGTAGCTAGGACTACAGGCATGCATCATCACACCCAGCTAATTTTTCTATTTTTTGTAGAGAAGGGGTCTCCCTATGTTGCCCAGGCTGGTCTTAAACTCCTGGGCTCAACCAGTACAACTACATTAGCTTCCCCAGGCTTAGGGAGCCATGATCGTACCACTGCATTGCATCCTGGGCAACAGAGTTAGACCCTGTCTCCCACTACAAAAAAAAAAAGGACAGTACCTGTTTTATTTTGATTAACCAAGTAGTTCCCGAAGTGCTTCCATTATAGGTGTGAGCCACTGTGCCCAGCCAAAACAGGTTCTTAACAGGCTCTTTAAGACTTCTCAGAAACCCAAAAACGTTAATTAGTAGGGGCCTCTAAATGTGGAATACATTTCAAGCATTTTCTGAAACTTACTGTTTCCCCATGAGTCCTCTAGAAACATATCTAAACAAACTAACATTTCAAAGAACACAGATGGGAAATGCTACAATGATACAGGCTTCCCACCGTTTTTAAATACTAGTAGTTAAATTTTTTTTTTAAGATTTCAATTCCCTCTTATAATTCCCATATCTTCTCATACTTTTATTAAAAGACTCTCATTCTAGCTACTTCTCTGTGGTTTCATGTAAGTAAAACAACATTAATAAGACAAAAAATACATTTTTTTCAGTTGAATTTCTCCCTATTAATTTTTCTTCATGTTTTAAGTAAAGAAAAAATCAGCATGGAATGAAGCTACATCAGGCCCAAATTTCTAAATAGTTTTTCTTCCCTCTAGTACAACTGAGGAAAGCAAACCAGCACCTGCTCTGAAACCTAGCAGAAAAACTACCGTCCCCTATTTCCACATAGACGTTCGCTAAATTAAACTGGCCCTTAATTTTCTTTTGGCTTCCTTGAATAAATTAAAAGTTACACGACTCCAATGATCTCTGGATAGTGAAAAATCACACATTCTATTTTATTCTTTGTGCTTTTCTTTAGTTTCAGTTTTTCTACACTAAGCATGTGTTACTTTTGCAATTGGAAAAACTACACCTTTTTTTTTTTTTTGGAGACAAAGTCTTGCTCTGTTGCCCAGGTTGGAGTGCAGTGGTGTGATCTTGGCTCACTGCAACCTCCGCCTCCCGGGCTCAAGCAATTCTCCTGCCTCGGCCTCAGTAGCTGGCATTACAGGTACCCAGCACCGCACCCAGCTAATTTTTGTATTTTTAGTAAAAAGAGGGTTTTACCATGTTGGCCAGGCTGGTCTCGAACTCCTGACCTCAAGTGATCTGCCCCCCTTGGCATCCCAAAGTATATCTTACTTCTAAAAGGCTTAGGTTTGAAAGAAAGAAAGTCAGAGAACATTAAAGTTTAATCCATCTGCACTATTCTATCAAGATGTGCAGAGAAGTACCAATGACTCTCAATTAAGGTGGGCAAGTCTTTGCAAGAAACTTGCTAAAAATAATAATATAAAAATTACATGATGAAAAGTTAGTTCTTTAAGTCAAACTCTAAAATTCTCCTGAATGCAAACTAAATTTCATCTAATTTCAACGTAAAGAGACAGAGTGGTGAAACTAAGAGAACAACAACAAAACTGGGGTGTGAGCCCTCTTCTGCTGGCCCTTAATTGTTTCAGGCCCCCTGCTGGTCTATAAGATGGGAGAGAGCCTACAACACACACAGTTATTGTAAAGACTGTCTATAAAGATACATAAAAAGCTCATAGCACAGCGCCTGACATTTATATAGTAAGTGCTCAATAAACTGCAACTACTGCTATTAAAACAATTAGAACTATCCTAAGTGCTTCCACAAGAAATAAAGAAGCATTGTTACTACTGTAATTGTATTAATTACTAAGTTAGTTTCAATATTTAACCTGATAAAATAAACAGAATCCTTCCCAGAGAGGTAATCCTTGAGAATCCATGACATAACCTGGGTGAATTCTTCCAAATTAAATACATTATTTGTCAAACCTATTAAGCAAAATGTAGAAATGCAAAACAACTAAGGATTTAATCACAGCCCGTTATTTAATATGTCCTAGTTTTACAGACTGCTATCATCATTACTTATGAAAAAGAAGAAATTCAACTATGGGAAGAAAACATGCATCTCAACAAACAGATGGCAATACTAACAGGGTTATGCTGAAAATTACATGGCTTCAGCAGAGAGAGAATGCTTACCTATAAAGCAATGATTTCTAAGAAGAAAAACAAAATCTACAACCCCCTTGTTTTGTTTACCTGGATGAGTCATGGTAACTGGCTCCTCTTTCGATTTATTATTGTAGATGACTACAGCAACTGCATTGTGGAAAGCAGCCCGTGATATTTTCTCTTTAAATGTGCAGTTTCCCCTCTGCAGCAAGGCAATCCACTGTTTGATATTAGGAGGGACAAAGAACCGTGTTTGTGGATCACAGCCCAGATGATCAGCAACTGAAAAGAAAAATAAATACACACATTAAAGATAAATAGAACTGACCAAGTCTTTATCCAAGTGTCAAATGCTTTCTGAATACCACACAGAGCTAAAGCCTGTCAAGCAGCTCGCTGCCAGGAGTGCTATGAATAAATCCACAAACAACAGTACAATGAGTCTGTATCAGTATCCATAGGGAGAGATGCTCCATTGAACTGTTACCTCTAATGCAAATTAAAACAATGAAAATTTCTTAACTTTGCAGATTGACAAAAAAATTAAAAAAGACTGATAATATCTAGTACAAGGCGGTAAAGAGAGGAAGAAGAAAAGGCAATGTTAGTTCTCCTCTGTGTTAGAAGAGAACCCCAGAAACCCAGGTGGCTGATCTAACCCTGACTTTTGCTCATTCATGTACTTGTCTTAGCCTCTCCACACATACCCCACCACCATTACCCGGCCCAGTGAGAAAACAGGAGACTTAACTGGGGCCCAATGAGAAGCCAAAGTAATCCTTGATTTAGTTACTAAGTGATCCTGTTGAAATTCAAGCATGTTTGAGCAAATTTCTTCATAAATGTCTAAGTTTGGTTTTGGCTTATATTTGAAAGTTGAAGTAGTTAAAATAACATCTAAGTAGAATAAATGTATTATTCCTCCAATTTATATTAGCAAAAATCACTCCACAACTCTACGTCAAGATACACTTACTGTATCTATCTAACAGGTTACAAGAAGACACTAAGAATGTTAGTACTACAAACTACATGGCCATTGTTCTAGATTTTTTGGGATAGTTTATTTAAAATACTCATAAGTACATTTAAATCTGTCAGAGTTAAGCTCTTCAATTTTTTACTCTGCACATATGGCCATCATGGTTCTGGCATTCTCTGCAAATCTTAAGAAGCCCCCGACTGCTCTTCCCACTCCCATTTTCACATTTATAACAGGTTCAGATGAGAGAGAAGGGCAGTCTAGAAGGGGAAAGAAGTTACTAAGGTAGAGTCTGAAGACTGCTGGCACACAGTGGCAGAGGGTGCCAGCCCTGTGCCCTGAGTCAGCCCTGCCAGTCCTCTGTGTGTCAGGGAGGAAGCAAGAAAAGGGAACACAGTACATGGATCCAAGAGGGTGATGCCAAAGTAAATAAATCATAAAAACAAGGCGAGGTGTGGTGGCTCACACCTCACTGGTTAATCCCAGCAGTTTGGGCGGCCAAGGTAGGTGGATTGCTTGAGCCTGGGAGTTTGAGACAAGCCTAGGTAACGCAGAGAAACAAAAAATACAAAAAATTAGCTGGGTGTGGTGGAGTGCATCTGTATTCCCAGCTACTGGGGAGGCTGAGGTGGGAGGATTGCTTGAGCCATGAGCGCACCACTGAACTCCAGCCTGGGTGACAGAACAAGACCCTGTCTCAAAAAAAAATAATTAAAAAATTAAGTATTAATCAAGTATAATAATTGTAGTAAAGAGATGACACCAGCAGGAAAATGTGAGATTTCCACACACCTGGAAGCACATGCTTAGCAAAGGAAACTAAATGCTTACACTACTCAAACTGTAAAATGTAAAGATGTCACTAATTTCAGAGAAATATTACATCTATCATCCCCACATAAATATCTTTCTCCAAATTTTTTTATAATTATTGTGGTGAGAGACTGCAACCAGAGTATATTTGCTACCAGAGGTCTCCTAATAAATGAAGTGGAAGATGAATGTTTTCACGGTCTTTCATGGTTGATATTGTTCTTTCATGATTGACATTGTAATACAACCATCACCTACCCTTTTCCTTAAAAGGTTTCTTCCCTCTGAAACTTTAACCCTTCCTCAATCAAATTAAACAGGGGGATAGAAACCTATGCCATGATTTTAGGAGTCAACTATTGAAAGACACATTCGATGTATTATAAAACTTTAAAATCCTGAAACAGATTGTTTACTTTCCGCACTATCTGTTTCACCGATAATTATGCTGTTTAAAATAAAAGCAGTTTAGCAATCTGTTATAATAATCTCCTGTCTTACCAAAATGTCTAATACTGTATCCAAACAGGGAATAACCAAAGAACTGGTTTTAGATGTTTTGTTTGTTGTTTTTCAAAACATACTGCTGCACAAACCCTGGAAGAAAATGCAAAATCAAGAATATCTAAAAACATGTGTACACTTGCCTTCTGTGCAACATTTAGGCATTTGTCTGTGACTTATCTCTTTCTCCCTGGGGTCTCACATACACGTAGAATGTAGTAAAGAGGAAACACCATAGCTATGGAATCAGCAAGACCTGTGCTCCAAGTTCTAGATCAACTGAGATCAACTGCTTACTAGCTGTGTAACTGTCACAGGTTACTGAAATTCTCCCATCTTTAATTTTTACTTATTTATAAAGATTGAGATGTTCTTTTCTTTTTTTTTTTTTTTTTATGGTGAAAAGATATACATATATTCAGAATTAGCCAGCTGGACTCAGTTTAGATGATCCCAATTTTGTTGGCAACATCCAAAGCATCGTAATCAGGAGCCAGTCGAACATATGCCTTCTTCTCTCCATCAGGCCGAATCAGGGTGTTGACCTTGGCCACATCAATGTCATAGAGCTTCTTCACAGCCTGTTTGATCTGGTGCTTGTTGGCTTTAACATCCACAATGAACACAAGTGTGTTGTTGTCTTCTATCTTCTTCATGGCAGACTCAGTGGTCAGCGGAAACTTGATGATAGCATAGTGGTCCAGTTTGTTTCTCCTGGGGGTGCTCTTCCGAGGATATTTGGGCTGCCTCCGGAGTCGCAGTGTCTTGGGCCGCCGGAAGGTGGGTGACGTGCGGATCTTCTTTTTTTTTGTGGCTGTGGACACCTTTCAACACTGCCTTCTTGGCCTTTAAAGCCTTCGCTTTGGCTTCGGCTTTAGGAGGGGCAGGAGCTTCCTTCTTCGCTTTCGGCGCCATCTTGTGAAAAATGAGATGTTCTTATCTCACAGAGTTTTACATGTGAAAAAGTAATTCATTCTGGTCAGGCACGGTGGCTCACACCTGTAATCCCAACACTTTGGAGGCCAAGGTGGGAAGATCACTCAAAGCCAGGAGTTCAGGACTAGCATGGGCACATAGCAGGACCCTCATCTCTACACAAACAAAAAATTAAAAAATTATCCAGGCATGATGGCACACACCTGTAGACCCAGCTACTGAGGAGGCTGAGATGGGAGGATGGCTTGAGCCCTGGAGTTCAAGGTTACAGTGAGCTATGATTGTTCTACTGCACTCCAGCTTGGGTGACAGAGCAATACTAAATCTCTAAAAAATAATAATTCCTTCATTCTTGAATGCTTAAAAAACGAAAAAAAAAAAAACCTCTTTCCTTTTGTTTCACTAACATTCATCCTACGCTGTCTTGGTGATCCAGTTTGGTGCCTTTGGGAGTTTCTGAGCCAAAATATGTGAGCTTCCCCAAGCTCAGCAGCACCCCACACCCCACGGCTTTTCGTAACCACCACTCACAGATCCCACGCCTCATCCTCTTTATCTCTTTCCTTTTGACAGTGTCACAGTCCGCTCAGAAGACAGCAGTTCAGTAATATTCACAAAAAGGAATAAAAAGACACAGCATGGGGTGCAATCACGGAGCAAAATTTATCAAACGTACTGCAGGGGGGCTTTAAAAAACTCTCCTAAAGGAATCTCTACCCACTGAGAACAGATTCTATGAACAACTGCATGATCAAAACAAAATCCAACAACAGCCTATATAAGCAAAAGAACGTTCCTGTTTCCCAAAATTCATCTAATCATCATCCATAAAAGGTCTCGGAAAACATTTATATTGGTAATACAATACACAATAAGCAAGAACAAGTAGAAATTTTCTGTTTAAAAAAATGGTATTTATTATCCAGAAGAAAAGAAGAGATTTTCATAATCAGGAACTGAATACTGTAGTATACTCAGTTTACCTAGTTATTCCCTCCTGTAATTAAGAAAATATGAATAATTAAAACAACAGCTCTATAAAAACTTTCCAAGAAGACTGATGATTATGGTTAAGTGGTATTACTTCAAAATTTAATACCAGTTGTTTACACTTGAGCAATTTATTAATAAAGTGAAGACATATAATGGCGTAAAATGTCTATGTAATTATGAGCCTTTAAAATTTGTCAACAGCAATTCTGCTCAAATTCAGAATAAATGTACTTCTGATTTTCTTACCTGCCAAATTTTATAAGAGGATACTACCTCTGAATTATTTGCATTTATTAGTTATACAGCCGGGAAAAACTTATTAGAGGTTTTGATAAAAATTTCAAGACAGATAATACAAAATATTCTACTACAGAACTTAATTTTTTTTCTTACAGGGCTTTTCCTGCTGAGTCCTAAAATGTTAAAAGTAATGAGACTTATTCACCTCTTGACAGGAACCAAACAATTATGGGATCCTCATCTCAATGAACAGTAACTAAGTGCATAACAACATGCTAAGTACCAAAGAGAGAAACAATGGAGGAAATGCCTTGCTCTTACTCTTAAAGAGCCTCCACATTTACTGAGGCATCATAATTGGCAACAGCACAGAAGCCGATGTTAGAGGGTGCCAACGCAAAGTGCGCTTAGAGACTGAAGGAGGGAGGAGGGCAGGACGATGATCAAGGTTCAGTGTGAGCTGGAGCATACATGAAACCCCTGAAACTTGCCCAGGCAGGAAGGAGGTGGGTACATAAGTTGCCAGCATAAAAACAGAACAAAGACTTAAACTCTTCTCTTGAACTCTTGCAAAATAAAGTAAGACGATATGCAACAGAACCTTCAACATTATACAAATTTAAGAAGATCAAGTTCGGAAAAGATCTCATCTGTAATGAGAGAAGGGGAAGAATATTCACGTAGGAATAATATGTATTTAAAGAGCTGTATGAATGAAATCTCTCTTCCACACCCCACCAGTCGGAAACTCCTCCACTTTGATTCGTTTGATTTGGTAAAACCTCATTTCTTAGAAATGTAAACCCGTCACATAAGAAGCACTCACCATGTTATGGTATAGGCTAATAGTTTCCTTCCTACACCGGAGAATTATCAGTCTACTGCAGGTTGTAACTCTTTTAAGGCTGGGGCAGAAGTGAGAGCCTTAGGGAAGTCTTTTTCTGCAGTGATGGTCAAAACAGGTAGCCACATAGCACAGCTGCAAAGATGTGCCTCTCTCTCTCAGAGCCTGTGTGTGTCACTATATCCTCCTGAAATGTCAGTCCCGCCACTCTTGCTCACCATCTTCTGAGCCTCAGGTTTCTGCCAAAATTTCTTCCCCAGAACGCCTTCCCAGCCTCCTAAGACTGAGTTGGTGCTTTTTTTGAAGTTGCCATGGTACCCTCAGGTTACATCCATCTCAGTATTTATCATACTGTATCAGTAACTGGCTGCTTACTTCTAAGGCTTTCCTTTTGGAATGTGAGGTCTAGCATCTCCTGTGAATATGTCTGGCACATAGTAGATGTTTAACATACTCAATGAAGGAAAGGGGGGAAAATGACAGAAAAATTAAGCCAAAATTGACATTAAAAAAAGTTTGTGGCAAACAACTCTCTGTTTCATGGGGTAATATCCTGACTATGGTAACGTTCTATCTGTTCTTCCTACAAAAGAGGTAAAAATAAAAACGAGACTAATTAGTTATCACAGATTTAGATTCCTCCATTGTCAGCTACGGTCTAGCTGCTTTCCTATTCCTAAATTAGATTATAATCTCTTTATTCCTTAATTTTCCTACTTCAACACTAGCTTTCCTTATTTTCCTTTTGTTAAATTCTGATTTTATGATTCAAAGAAAAATATAATTCATAATTTCTGTTATCAATTTCTTAATTTTATTTTTAATGGCAGCTACTGGACTTGGGTAGAGCTTTCATTCTGTTTATCCACTATCATGAATATAACTTATCTTACTGTTGCTACACTTTCACTTAAAGCTAACATTTCTTTTTATTTCTTTTTATTACTTAGCTTCATGGAGCTAAGTCTTACTGAAAATGTTTTTTCCTGGCTGGGCGCAGCAGCTCACACCTGTAATTACAGCACTTTGGGAGGCCGAGGCAGGTGGATCACCTGAGGTGGGGAGTTTGAGCCCAGCCTGACCAACATGCAGAAAGCCCGTCTCTATTAAAAACACAAAATTAGCTGGGTGTGGTGATGGCATGCCTGTAATCCCAGCTACTCAGGAGGCTGAAGCAGGAGAATCGCTTGAACCTGAGAGGCAGAGGTTGCAGCGAGCAGAGATCGTGCCATTGCACTCCAGCCTGGGCAACAACAGTAGCGAAACTCTGTCTCAAAAAAAAAAAAAGAAAGAAAATGTTTTCTTCTTCCTTTTCTCTTGATTTTCTGTTACCTTATTTGTAAGTCTCTATTTTCTCTTAACCTTGCATTTACATACTTTATTCCTAATTTTTTCTTATCCTTTCCCTTCCCCTCCCCTTCCCTGTCTACTTCTGGATCCTGCCTATTCTACTTCTGGATCTCTCCATTTTTTTTTTTTTTAAAGACAGGATCTTGCTCTGTTGCCAGCCATCCTCCCACCTCAGCCTCTTGAGCAGTTGGAACTACAGGCGTATGTCACCAAGCCTGGCCAATTTTTGTATTTTTTGTAGAGACAGGGTCTCAGCATGTTAGTCTCAAACTCCTGGCTTCAAGTGATCCTCCTGCCTCAGCTTCCAAAGTGCTAGGACTACAACAAGCATGAGTGAGCCACTGCAACCAGCCCTATTTCTTCCTGGGAACCGTATGTTAATAACCATTCCCTCTTTTTCTCTTCCCTCTCATTTAAACTTGATGGTTTCTTCCATCTTAAAAACAAATGAGAAAAAACACATATCTCTACAGACCCCTCTACTGCCATTCTTTTCAAGAGCCATCTGCACCTGCTATTCCCATGTCCTCAGTGTCTACTCATTCCTTAGCACATTTTAATTTTCATTCTTCTGCATCCAACCACTCCACTAGAACTGCTCTGACTAAAAGAGACCAATAAGCTCACGCTGCTAAATCCCAGGCCACAGATGCTAAATCCCATGCTCCTGACTGTAATCTAAGCACTTTGGGAGGCCAAGGTGGGGCAGATCACCTGAGGTCAGGAGTTTGAGACCAGCCTGGCCAACATGGTGAAACCACATCTCAATTAAAATTACAAAATTTAGCCAGGCATGGAGGTGTGGGCCTGTAATCCCAGGTACTCAGGAGGCTGAGGCAAGAGAATTGCTTGAACCTGAGAGGCAGAGGTTGTAGTGAGCTGAGACTGCACCACTGCACTCCAGCCTCAGTAACAAAGTGAGACTCTGTCTCAATAAATAAATAAGTAAAATAAAATAAAATAAAATAAATCCCAGGACCATTTTGTCCTCTAAACTGCCTGCCCCAGCTGAGCACTCTCCTCTCTCCACTCCCAGGTTCAAATTCCTCCAGGCTTTCCTCCTCCACCACCACAGTTATCCTTTGAGTCTTTACTGCCTCTTCTTCTTCCACTTGAACCTTCAATGTGACGCTCCTGAGTACTCTGCATCTCCTGGCATGGGCCCAGGACACTTCAGTGCTTTAATTTTCACCACGTGGGCCCAGGAGTCTCCAGGGCTAATCTTCACCATGTCAACGGCACACTTTTTAAAAATTGGAACAATGATGCTTACTAATATCTCATGCTGAGCAGCCCTCTTTTGAGAAATTATTTTTCATCACTTCTCGGCCTTTTGGCTAAGATCAAGTGGAGAAATTATTTTTCATTTTTACTTATATGAACCCAGTTTCTAATAGACACAGCTAAATCAGGTTTACAGCATGCTAAGAATTGGGAGAGGAAAGTGGAAAACTACACACACAGAAGGGAATTCATTCCCTTCCATTCCAAGCAAAAACTCTGGCCTTGACTTGATGAGTTAACAGGAGTTCTTGAAGGTTTCAACTGGTTTACATGGAAGGGGACATGGAAAGCGGTCTGTAGTCCAGTTTATGGCAAATCACCTCTAATTTACCTGTTTCCAGATTGCTCTGCCTTGCTTCTAGGCTATAGGGCTGCATTACCTCAAAGACTAGAGGATTTACCTCCAAATCTCGGCAATTTCTGCTTGACTCATATAGGAGAAGTCAAGTGTTCCACGTAATCAAATCCATGACTTAGATTGATTAAAAATAATGAGGCCAAGTGCAGTGGCTCAGGCCTGCAATCCCAGCACTTTGGGAGGCTGAGGTGGGGGGACCACTTGAGCCCAGAAGTTCAAAGCTGCAGTGAGCTGTGATGGCATCCCTGTGCTTCAGCCTAGGAGGCAGAGAGAGATGCTGTCTTAAAAAAAAAAAAAAAAAAAAAAAAAAAAAAAAAAAAAAAAAAAAAAAAAAAAAAAGGCAGAGAGAGAATTTATCGTGTCTCAGAACTGGAAGTTCTGAGATGGCCATATTTTGGGTTGAAGAATTCAGCACCTCAGTAGTGTCACCAGGATCTGGTTCCTTTTCCTCTTTTCCCTTTGCCAACCACGGCTTCAGCTTCATCCTAAGAGTCCCCTCTTTATCATAAGATGACTGCCAGCAGCAACTGGAGTCACACAGCTCCCTGTTCATATCCAGTGGGAAACAGAAAAGGCCAACCCTCCAGGTATGTAATTTAAGCTCTTCCCCTCTGTGTAGCTCACCCTAGGTCATCTATCCCTGTGCCCCATACCCCCTGCTGGGGCTCAAACAGGTATCACTTAAAGCATGTGGCTGCATGGAAGTGATCACAGATGCCTGAATTATATAAGGTTTCTGGGTCTTTTTTATTTTTTTTTTTAACAAGTGGGGCTGGTAGGCAATTAACAGCTCACTTCAAACCTCAAGGTGACCCTATAGAGTGGCCCTTAAATCATCAGAATTCATACTTGGCAACTCAAACCCACCAAAAAGGCCAAAACCTAAGAAAAAAGCTTCTTGCTCTTTTGGCAAGATGGCGGGAGGAGATGCCAGAGTGACTTTGGGGCAGCCGCATCTTTCGCGCCAGGATCTCACCACCTTGGATGTTACCAAGTTGACGCCACTTTCACACGAAGTTATCAGCAGACAAGCCACAATTAATATAGGTACAATTGGTCATGTAGTTCATGGGAAATCCACAGTTGTCAAAGCTATTTCTGGAGTTCACATGGTCAGGTTCAAAAATGAACTAGTAAGAAATATTACAATCAAGCTTGGATATGCTCATGCTAAGATTTATAAACTTGATGACCCAAGTTGCCCTCGGCCAGAATGTTATATATCTTGTGGGAGCAGTACACCTGATGAGTTTCCTACAGATATTCCAGGGACCAAAGGGAACTTCAAATTAGTCAGATATGTTTCCTTTGTTGACTGTCCAGGCACAAAGATCTTTCTAGGCCTTCATTTTATGTTTTTTCTTAACTGTTATATCATGATCATAACACACATTGTAATACTACTAATTTTTGAACATTCCAAAAGGCCAAGAAGTAAAAGATGTTAGAAAGCAATAACTGAGTCAAGATGCCCCACAGAGATTCTGGTTTAATTGTGATTTAATTGGCTTGGAGTAGAATTCAGGCATTTAACAACTCTCCTCAGTGTGGAGAAATTTAGAGAGTTGAGAAGTAGGTATATTAAATTATAGAATCTCACTGAGTTTTGATAGTCTGATAATACAGTTTGCTTTGCTTTTCTTAAATTTGCATTGAGATGGGATTTGAAACATTGTGCTCTTTTGAGTGCTGAAGTTGCATTGCAGAAGTTGAGAACCTCTGGCTATGGGTTATCTAAGTTGATGTTGTGAGGACGCATATTAATGTTATATACTTGGCTGACTTTGAAGGTTGTGTTGTAGCATGAGGAACACAAACAATTCTACATCAGAAAAAAAAAAAAGAAAAGAAAAAAGCTTCTTTGCTTTTTGAAAGTGTTTTGACACAGGGAGGCAGCTAAGGTACAGTCCTCTGCCTCTTTCCCTCACTCGAGGAAATGTGAGCTATTTGGGAGAGGAGAGGTCCACTTGAAGATCAGCATCTAGAACAAGCCTTCTTGACAAGGCTCTGGGGATAGAACAGGGTGAGTGACATTTGGATGAGGGGAAATCATCTTTACATCTGCTAAAAATCTAACTGAAATTAGCATTTTCTTTATTTATAAACAGATAACAAACCATGTGTAACCAGTGGCAACCACATTACAGTTATGGCAAATACTGCAAAATACTCGTAAAGTGATTAGACCCACCACTGGATCTTGTTACTAATATGTTAACTGCACAAGTATTATCATGTCACAAATATTCTGACTATTTTAAATACTTTGAAACGGTGTTTCAGTATACTTGATTTTCTTTAATCCTATTTACTCCTGCACTTAACCACTATTCTGAGAAGCAACCCATAGGTTAAATCAGACTAAAAGGAGTCTCAACTGCCAGGCTTAGTCTATTTGCATGATGAATATGATATATTTGCATTCATCTCTATTATTTTATTGTGTTCTTATTTATATTTTTCTAAGCTTCTCTATACCTTTTTCCCCTCCTTTCTGCCTTTAAATATACTGATCAAATTTATTTCCCTTTTCCTCATCTATATATTCAAGCTCTCCTTAAAACGTTAACATGCATACCGGATAAAAGATCTACATTTAATGCCAGGCGCGGTGGCTCACGCCTGTAATCCCAGCACTTTGGGAGGCCGAGGCGGGTGGATCACGAGGTCAAGAGATCGAGACCATCCTGGTCAACATGGTGAAACCCCGTCTCTACTAAAAATATAAAAAATCAGCTGGGCATGGTGGTGCGTGCCTGTAATCCCAGCTACTCAGGAGGCTGA
>NW_016107940.1:478588-489638 GCF_001604975.1 Cebus imitator
CAGGAGGCGGAGGTTGCGGTGAGCCGAGATCGCGCCATTGCACTCCAGCCTGGGCAACAAGAGCGAAACTCCGTCTCAAAAAAAAAAAAAAAAAATCTACATTTAATCAGTACCTCTATTGTCCCCCTGAATACCTCAAGGCTCTTGAATATTAGTTTCCTAGGGCTGCCAAAACAAAGTACTACGGAAGTAGTAGCTTAAACAACAGAAATGTTCTGAAGACCAGAAGTCCAAACTCAAGGTGTGGGCAGGGCCATACTCCCTAACTCTATCTAGTTATCTTCATATATAGATATGTACCTATAAAGGGATATATTATAAGGAACTGGCTCAGGCAATTATGGAGGCAGACAAGTCCCAAAGTCTGCAGGGTGAGTCAGCAGGCTAGAGACCCAGGAGAGCCGATGGCATTCCAGGCCAAAGACCAGCAGGTTCAGCACCCAGAACAGCCAAGGTTTCAGTCAGTCCCAAGGCAGTCAGGCAAGAGGAATCCTCTCATACTCCAGGAAGGATCACTTTTTTGTTCTATTCAGGCCATCAATGGAGTGGCTAAGGCCCACCCACATTACAGAGAGCAATCTGCTTTATTCAGTCTACCCATTCAAACTTAAACCTCATTCAAAAATACCCTGAGAGAAACGTGAGAATTCTCTTAGGATACTGTCTGACCAAGTATGTGGGCACCTGTGGCCCAGTCAAGGAGACACATAGAATTCACCACCACAGTCCTCCTCACAGCTCACTTTTTTCCTTCTGTGTTCCATTTCCTTCCTCCTTATTCTACATCCTTCAGAAATTCTTTCAATGAAGATCTGTTAGGTACACTTGTATTTTTACATCTGAAAACATTTCTCTTTTGTTCTCATTCTTGGGTGACAGGTTAATTAAGTAAAAAAGTTCTAGATCGTTAATTTTCTCTCAGCATCTGAGAGCTATTATTCCACTATCTTTTTTTTTCCTTCTTCTTTTTTTTTGAGATAGGGTTTCTACTCCCCAGGCTGGCGTGCAGTGGCACAATCAGAGCTCACTGCTCAACCTCCTGGGCTCAAGTAATCCTCTTACCTCAGCATCCTGAGTAGCTGGGACTATAGGCATGCACCACCACGCCCGGCTAATTTTTGTATTTATCCCAACACAGGGTCTCACCATGTTGCCCAGGCTGGTCTCAAACTCCTGACCTCAAACAATCTGCCCACCTCGACCTCCGAAAGTGTTGGGATTACAGGCGTGAGCCACCAAACCCAGCCAATTCTAGTACTTTCAAAAAGTAAACTGTGTTTCTTGTTTTTGTCCTAATTGACAATTTTGACATCTTCAGTTATATCCTAAAGAAACAAATTCTTCCAACAAATTATAATCTTTCTGTACAGAATTTTTAAGAAGGTGGCAGCAAAGTATCTTCTGGACACCTAAATGCTGCATGCCGCAGTAAACATGGCAGGAATGTCCCAACAGTGGAACCACCAGCAAGCGCACTCATCAGCAGCCGTCCATCATCATTTGTCTGCTGAACTTAGTTACTGTAAATCTCAAATGGATTTTGATTATTTTTTTACATCCTTCGAACGCAAATATATTTGTTGGAATTTCTCCATGACATAATAAAAAGCATCTTAAGAGTAAGTTTAAATGACGGCTAATACAAATCACTTTGCACGAAGTCAATTTCAATAATAATTTCTATCACAACTGATGCAGTAGATACTTCATGCAAGAGAGATGCTACAGATCGAAATAACTGAAAATCAGAGTTCAGTCCTCATAGAAATTTGGTGTCACAGTGCAATATAAGCGTTAATTATTTATCCACATCACTTTGTTCCACAAAAGAATTACAGTACTGAGTACAACTCTTCCCAAGGCACTCTGCCCTTTTGACTCCTATCCATCACGTTTTCCTCCCTCTCTATCTATTCTTTCTCATTTTCCACTGCTAGACCCTTGCCAGGGTCTGTCCTAGGCCCCCTTTTTTCAGTGGGCAGTATCATCCATTCCCCTGGCTTCAACTACCACCTAAGTGTACATCATAATCTAAATCTAAATCTCTCTTGAGCTTGTCTGTTTAATATTCAACTGCCTGCTAGACATTTCTCCATGAATACTGAGCACTTCAAACTTATAAGCTTCCTCTCACATGTGATCTCTTTCAGGTGTAGAGTTCTGGCTAAAGGCGTCAACTATTGAAACACAAAGGACTAAAATCCCTGTTGGAAACCAAGTGGCCATATAGAGACTCAGCTCCCCATTGCTGCTGCCATACATAGGGACGCAAGGACACCATCCTGGATCCAGAGTAGCGCCTGAAGGCATTATTAACTCTTGGGAAGAAAAGATTGTAGGAGCAAGCTTGTTTTATTTCATCACTTCTTTCTTCCAGGTCTAGTACTTCCAGTACTAATGACTGACACAATCAGTCTTGACAAAGAATGGGCTATCTGGACCATAATTTAAAACATAATCACAGGGCAGGAGCCATGCAGCTCACACTAACAGGGAAAAAGCCATCTGTCCAGAAGTTGACTAACCAGCGACCAAAGGACTTTAAGCTAAATTGGTGAGGAGGTAGGGAGGAATGGAACATGAAGGAAATCACAAAATCAGTCCCTATGGAGGATTATAGAAAAAAAAAAGACTGAAAGAGATTACTCACATGAGAAAATGAGAAGAGGTTTAAACTGTTCATAATCGGAGACATCTATAAACCAATAAATATGAGTAATAAGAAAAAAACCCTTAAAGTTTACCTTAAATATAGAAAATAATCAACGGAACTTGTTAGGTCTCAAGATTGGCCTACAATGACGGAAAGCATACTATTATTCAAAGGGAAAAAAAGCAGCAGTTATTTTATGTCAAGATAACATATGCCCTTCAAGGAATCCCAAAGTAAACAGAAGCACTCAAAAACAACTCTAAGAGGCAGAAAGGTAAATAAGACTTCGATGTGACAGCATGTCGAGATCAGCCAAATGGAGTAAAGATAAAAGTTTTTAACAGATCACAAAACTGGCAGACAGGATAGGGCAGTGACAGGGATTCCAACCACCTACAGAGCTGCAGATGAGATCTCACCCCTGCTTTCCCATTCACTTGGCCTCCCACAGGACAGGGGCCAGGCATAACCTGGTGTGCAGCTGCCCTGGGCCCAATGCAGGCCCCAAACAGAAGTGACGAGTCATGTGGAAGAAAGCGACGTATCATTTCAGAGTTTACAAAATCCTGGGCAAACAAAGCTGGGTAACAAATCATTTTGATGAGAAGAAAATGACACATTACATGAAAAAATCAGCAAGAACACACAAGACAAATTAAGCTTTATGGAGGACTCAAACAAATTCTGAAAAGGCAAACACAAGGATGGTACAGACTTATACAACTTTTCTTTAAAAAGCCCACAAAGTTGAAGGTTACCAGTAACCATAGGATCAAGAAAAGTCACTTCTCACAAAAGTTTGATTTTTTTATTAGAGTATAGTCAGAGCAAGAAGAGTTGGAAAGAAATAGGTCTACTGCCCAGAGCCAACTAAATGATGGATGGAAACATTTCTCAAGACTTTTTTGCTTTTGTTTTCTCTACCATGGAGAATAATCTGAAACAAGTACAGTTACACGACACTGAAAATGAGTGCAGAGACTGTAAAAAAGCAAATACATTCTTAGAATAGGTTTCTTTGTTATTCCTTTTTACTTCATCTCAGTAGAATTGCTGTTTATATCTTAACCATCTATGCTGGTTTCTTCAATTAATCACTCATATTCTTTCTTAAGATGATTTGTAATGGCCCAGCTTTCCTTATCCTAGGATTTGCATACTTAAAAGATTGCTTTCTTCCAAATTTCTAGTCACTTTGCACTGTATCACCAAATGCAAAGAATTCTTTCCAGCCCCTGGCATGTCACCCTGCTCAGCAGGCTCAGATACAGATGACCACTTAACTTTTGAGACAGTGCACATTCCTTTGGCCTCCTCCCTCTCCCTCTGACTTCTCTGATATCCAGTTATCCCTGCACCCTTTACTGAAAAGACGATTCTTTCCTCTATTAAATTGTCTGGGCACTCTTGTCAAAAATCAAGTGACAAATGGGTTTCTTTCTTTCTGGTTCTCAGTTCTACTCCACTGATCTACCATGTCTCTATCAGTACTACACTGTATTGTAGTAAATTTTGAAATTGAGAAATGTGAATTCTCTTAATTTTATTCTTTGTTTTCAAGATTGTTTTGACTACTGTGAGTCCCTTTTACTTCCATATGAATTTCTGGTATTTTCATAGGATTGTCTGAATGTGTAGGTCAATTTGCAGGGCGCAGGTATCTTAACAAAATAAGTCTTTGGGCCAATGATCATGAAAAGACTCTGTTTATTTGCATCTTTAATTTCTTGCAACAGTGCTTTGTAGTTTTCAGTGCCAATATTACTTTAAATGGTACTGTGAAATTTTTATTTTCTAATTGTTTGTAACTGGCATATAGAAGTACATTTACATTTTAAATTTTTGTTTTATTGATATTTTATCTATGGGTGTTCCTAAATGTACTTGAGTTTTCTAAAAATAACTCTGCTGGTTATTGGTAATAAGAAATAAATTTCGGCTGGGAGCAGTGAATCACACCTGTAATAATCCCAGCACTTTGGGAGGTCAAGGTGGGCAGATCACATGAGGCCAAAAGTTTCGGGCCTCACACCTATAATCCCAGCACTTTGGGAGGCCAAGGCTGGTGGATCACGAGGTCAAGAGATCGAGACCATCCAGGTCAACATGGTGAAATCCCATCTCTACTAAACATACAAAAAAATTAGCCGAGCATGGTGGCGCACGCCTGTAGTCCCAGCTACTCAGGAGGCTGAGGCAGGAGAATCGCTTGAACCCAGGAGGCGGAGGTTGTGGTGAGCCAAGATCGCACCACTGCACTCCAGCCTAGGCAACAGAGTATGACTCTGTCTCCCCTCACCCCCTAAAAAAAGACAAACAAACAAAAAATAAAAGTTTTTTTTTTTTCTTTGAGGAGTCTCACTCGGTTGCGCTAGTGCAGTACCACAATCTCAGCCGACTGCAGCCTCCACTGCCTGGGTTCAAGTGTTTCTCCTGCCTTAGCCTCCCAAATAGCTGCGACTACAGGCACGCACCACCACGCCTAGCTAATTTTTGTATTTTTTTAGTAGAGATAGGGTTTCACCATTTAGGCCACGCTGGTCTCAAACTCCTGACCTTGAGTGATCCACTCCCAAAGTGCCAGGATTATAGGCATGAGCAACCATGCCCAGCAAGAAGTAACTTAAATTTTACTGGCATTAAGGATTAACACTGGCTTTCCTCAACCTGAATGTCAGAGACAGAGACAGAGAGAGAGAGAGAGAGAGACAGAGTGAGTGTGAGTGTGTGTGTGTGTGTGTGTGTGTGTGTGTGTCTGTCTGTCTCATGTGGTTTACCATGTCCTGAATAAAGAGAGAGATTTCTGAAATGCAAAGGGACAGGAGTGACTCATTCATTAATGTATTTGTTTTCAGATAATACTGTAAACAGTATACTAGCCATATACTACTCAGTTACAGCATTCGCAGATGAAATGATCCACTTTTTACTAAACTATCCCTCATCGAATAGATAAATGCCTTTTTTTAAACAACCCCAGCAAAAAGAAACTGGCAGAGCTGATACTGCTCTCTTTTAGCTACTATAAAAGGTTAACAAACAACCATCCCTGGCCAGGCTCATGGTAGCTTACGGCTGTAATCCTAGCACTTTGGGAGGCTGAAGTGGGTGGATCACCTGATGTCAGGAGTTCAAGACCAGCATGGCCAACATGGTGAAATCCTGTCTCTACCAAAAATACAAAAATTAGCCAGGCATGGTAATGGGCACCTATAATCCCAGCTACTAGGGAGGTTGAGGCAGGAGAATTGTTTGAACCCTGGAGGCAGAGCTTGCAGTGAACTGAGATGGTACCACTGCACTCCAGCCTGGGCGACTATAAGGTCTGACTGACGGCATGGCAACCCCCATGGACCTCATGGAGGGCCTTCTGGAATTACAAAACCTGAAACAGCGGTAGGTAAGATCACAGAAAAAGGAAGAAATGATCAACCCCTGGACTGTCTACTTAACTCTGAGACATTCTCTATTTGTTTCTTATTCCGGCCTCAATTGATCAGGCCATGGGCCTTTAACCAACCTTGGCCAACCCTGGTCGACGCCACACCCTACTACAACCCCCACCCAGCTTGCAAAACACCACCCTGTACTTAACTTTTGTAACTTTCCACTGCCTCCCCCACAACCTATAGAACCAACTGACTTTTGCTGATGCCCTTTTTGGCCTCAGCCTGCCTGCGCCCAAGTGAATAAACAGCCAACATGTTGCTCACACAAAGACTGTTTGGGGGGTATCCTTCATTCAGAGTGTGTATTTTAACAGCAACAGAGTGAGACTCTGTCTCAAAAAAAAAACCATCACTACCCATCAGATTTGGAAACGAAAGTCAAAAAACTAGAAATTAACATGAAGCCTATTAGAAATATAGATTTATTCCAGCTATTATTATTAGCCTAAGTGTTAAGTCTTAAGATACTAGCTGTATCAAAAAAAAGAAGAAGAAAAGTGTATGTATGGTATTTATGAGTTTAATGCATACTTTGGGGCTTTATATACACGTGCAACAGAGAAAGTCTGTGTCCGGTTACTATAGAGAATAAGCTAGAAGGGAGCCACAGTCCAGATGAGACTAGAGGAGATGGCATCAGGTATGGAGAGAGATAGACCATGTTTCAGAGATATTTAGAAGTTTGGGGCTGGGCGCAGTGGCTCACGCCTGTAATCCTAGCACTCTGGGAGGCCAAGGTGGGCGGACTGCCTCAGCTCAGGAGTTCCAAATCAGCCTGGGCCAACATGGTGAAACCCCATCTCTACTAAGACACAAAAAATTAGCTGGGCAGGGCGGCATGCACCTGTAGTCCCAGCTACTTGGGAGGCTGAGGCAGGAGAACTGCTTGAACGTGGGAGACGGGAGGTTGCAGTGAGCCGAGACTGCACCATTGCACTCCAGCCTGGGCAACAGAGCAAGACTCCGTATCCATTAAAAAAAAAAAAAGTTTGGATCAACAGGACTTGGTACTTATTTAGATATGGGGGGGTGTCTAAAGAGGGAGATGCCTCAGTTTCTGGCAAAACACACTGGGTAGAGGTGGTGTTACTAACAGACAGCAAACACTAGAGGAGGAACAGATTAGGAAAGATGAACTAAGTTGGACACATTGGGCTTGAAAGAAGACTCAGAGTAAAAGGACAATTCTTCCTCCTTAAGGAGTGTCTTAAGGACACTCAAGTATATTCCCAATAAAATGTGTATATATGTGTACAAAAGATACATACAATGCTCATGACTGACTGCATTGTTTGTAACCACCAAAAGCAGGAAACCCACTGGCCCATGGACAGCAGAATGCATAACTATCACATATTCATAAAGCAGATCACCGACAAAACCACTGCTACATGCAATAACATGAATTTATCTGACTAACACGATGTGAGCAAAAGAAACTAGTCACAAGAAGGCATACCATGATTCCATGTATCTTGTAACATAGTAAGAAATATATATTTAGTCTTCATCCCTGCTTTCTGTCACAGAGTTCCTAACACGTAATTTCCTGAGTGACAGGGGTAAGAGGGGCATGTTTTGTTATTCATAATAAGCCCCTTCAACCATACCAGAGTCTGTGCTAATAAGGTGACTCTTGAAAGATGGGGTCTGGTTGCTAGAGGAACCAATCATGTGAGTGGAGGACTGAAACTTTCAGCCCAACTCCCAGTCCCCCTAAACTTCTGGGGAGGGGTGAGGGGCTAAAGGCTAAGCCAATCCAATGGCCAACGATTTAATCATTCATGTCTGTGTAGGCTGGGGACATTGGCTCATGCCTGTAGTCCCAGCACTTCGGGAGGCCAAGGCAGCCAGGTCATCTGAGGTCAGGAGTTTGAGACCATCCTGGCCAACACGACACCCATCTCTACTAAAAATACAAAAATTAGCCAGGCATGGTGGTACATGCCTGTAATTCCAGCTACTTGGGAGGCTGAGGCAGGAAATTGTTGGAACCTGTGACGTGGAGGCTGCAATGAGCCAAGACCACACCACCACACTCCAGCCTGGGCGACAGAGTGAAACTCAGTCTCAGAAAAAAAAAAAAAAAAAAAAAAAATCATGTCTGTGTAATGGAACCTCCCTAAAAACTTTAAACAGGGTTTAGGTAGCTTTGGTCTGGGCAAGTACCAAAAGCACTATTGTACCACCCCAATAAAGTGACAGATGCACCTAGTCACGGGACCCTTCCAGGCCTTACCCTATGTACTTTCCATTTGGCTCTTAATTTGTATTTTATATAACACCCTTTATAATAACCAGGATAGTAAGTAAAGTGTTTTTCTGAGTTCTACGAGCTGTTATATAGCAAATTATCAAACCTAGTAGGGAGTTATGGAAACCTCCTGAATTGTAGCCAAGGCAGACAGATTTGTGGATACCGTTTGACCCACTACCTACAACTGGTGTCTGAAGTTGGGGACAGTGTTGTGGGACTAAGCCCTCTACCCATGTGGTCTGTGCTAACTTTACCAGGTAGTGTAAGAATCGAGTTAAACTGTAGGACATGAAGTTGCGATAGGCAGGACATCAAGTTGGTATTGAAAACTCACATATTTGGTGTCAGTGCAGTAGGTAAAAAGTTGTCCTTTACACATAAGTTAAGAAACAGGTATAGGCTGGGTACAGTGGCAAGCCTGTAATCCCAGCACTTTGGGAGGCTGAGGTGAGTGGATCACCTGAGGTCAGGAGTTCAAGACCATCCTGACCAAAATGGTGAAACCCCGTATCTACTAAAAATACAAAAAATTAGCCAGGTGTGGTGGCAGGCACCAGTAATCCCAGCTATTCAGGAGGCTGAGGCAGGAGAATAGCTTGAACCTGGGAGGCAGAGCTTGTGGTGAGCCGAGATCACGCCACTGCATTCTAGCCCGAGCAACAAGAGTGGAACTCAGGAAACAAAAACAAAAAAACAAAAAAGGAAGGAAAGCAGGGAGGGAGGGAGGGAAGGAGGGAGGCAAAGAAAGAAACAAGTATAAACTATGGTGTCAAAGTAAGGACAGCAGTTACTGCTGGGGAGCAAGGAAAGAAGAAGTGACTGGAAGGGACCTAAGGGAGTCCGCAAAGCTGGCCATGCTCTACTTCTCTACTAGGTTTGTGGTTACGTCAGTGTGTTCACTCTGCGGGAAGTCGTCAGGTGGTTGTGTATTTTTCAGTGTATGTTACAGCTAGTAAAAATGTTTGCTAATTTTTAAAAATCTGGTCACTTTATTCTCCAGGTTAAAATCCTTCAACAGCATTCTAACACATGCTACAACATAGATGAACCTAAGGACATATGTTAAGTGAAATAATCCAGTTGCATATGGGCAAATATTGGATAAGTCCCCTTTTATGAGGAATCTAACCGAGTCAAATTAATAGAGACAGAAGGTAGAGTGGTATTGGCAGGGGCTGGGACAGAGGAGGTAATGGAGTCCTGCGGTTTAACGGGTATATTTTTTTTTATTTTTGTGAAGGAGTCTCTGTCACCCAAGCTGGAGTGTAGTCGCATGATCTTGGTCCACTGTAACCTCTGTCTCCTGGATTCAAGTAAGTCTCCTGCCTCAGCCTCCGGAGTAGCTGAGACTACAGGTGCACGCCACCATGCCTGGCAAAGGCTAATTTTCATATTTTTAGCGGAGACGGGGTTTCACCATGTTCGGCAGGTTGGTCTCAAACTTGTGACCTCAAGTGATCTGCCCACCTCAGGCTCCCAAAGTGCTGGGATTACAGGCGTGAACCACCGCACCCGGCTGGTATAATGGGTACAGAGTTTCCATTTTGCAAGGTGAAGAGTTCTGTATATTGGTTGCACAACAGTGTAAATGTACTTAACGCTATTTAAACAATTAGATGGTCAATTTTACATGTATTTTACCACAATTAAAAAAACAATAAAAATCCCTCCAATATTTTTCATTCCTCTTTAAGTCCAAAATCCTAACAAGCCTGGAAAAACTCTGACTTTTTCAACTCTACGGTGCACCACACTCCCCCTTACTCTCTAACTCCTTTCAATTCCTCAAGTACATCATGGTTTTTGCATTTTGGTCTTCATGCATACTTCCTTGGACTAGAATATCCTCCTTTCTTCCCCCTCTCAGTGCAATTAATATCTGCTCATGCTGCAGTCTCAAACATCATTTCTTCAGGGAAGCCTTGACCACCCTAGACTCTCTTCTCCCATTTATGCTCTCAGCATCCCAATGCTTTCCAAAGAACTATGATTAAATAATTGGGTTATGACCTCTGCAACGGTCTGTTTTCCCCAGATGGGACATAAGTGCTGACTCCTTTTACTTCCCCTCATCAGACAGCCAACAGCATGCAGGAACTTCTTGTACTATCTAGCACTCAGTAGGCGCTTAACACCTATTTGATGAATGAATACTTGAGGCAAACTGTCCCACAGGAATCTAGAATTTTTCTCATCCAGATGAATTAGTCTGCTGATAACATGCAAATGAGAGCTGCATCACTGACCTTTAAGGAGTCATAGAAAAGAAATGTTGGAAAACTAATCCGTGTACAAAGCCACTCTGATATGAAACAATGAAGGTGTGCCGTGAAAACAACTGACCTGTTAGGGTCCTGCAATCCTTAGCAAAATTTCACAAATGATTACTGAAGGAATAATCTTCAGACAGTGTGAAGAGAAAGCTGCAATGGTGGGCACCAGCACTGGCCTGCTATGTGAGGGAGGCAGAGTGACAGCTCCCTCAAAGATGTCCATCTCCCAGTCCCCAGCACCTGTCAGATTACAGGGCAAGGTTGCAGATGAAACAAGTTAATAATCGGCTGACTTTACGATAAAGAAATTCTGGGCCGGGCGTGGTGGCTCAAGCCTGTAATCTCAGCACTTTGGGAGGCCGAGGCGGGTGGATCACGAGGTCAAGAGATCGAGACCATCCTGGTCAACATGGTGAAA